>NC_142616.1:57278863-57581894 GCF_059453375.1 Lepisosteus platostomus
CAAAACTCATTGACTTCCAGCTCAAGATATTCCCTGGATCAAACCCTGTGCCTAAATGAACATCCTGTATTTCACAAGGAGACAGGACACGATCCCACATGTGGACATTGGACATCTGACCAACTAAACACTGACTTTTGTCAAACGAGCCTCCATAGCTGTCCTGCTCTTGACCCAGCACAATAAATGGTTTCCCGCTGATGGGAATTGATCTGGATCCCCCTTTCTTTATGCTCTCCTTCCCATTAACCCACAGCTGAACCAAGCCGCTATCCGACTCCCAGGTCACACACAGGTGTGTCCAGCGCTGCAGGTCATTCTGCTCTGGCACACCATAAAAAAAGACGGACTTGGAGTTTGTTATCACTTCGTATTCACCCAATTTATTTTTAAAGATGAGGAAAGCATTATCTTGCTCTTCTGTGGCTAAGGAGAAAAGACAATAACCGCGTTGTATATCAGAGGCGTAGTGAAAGCAGGCTGTCAGGGCACGAAAGGGTGCTTCTTTCTTAGGAACCAGCTTTACATAGTTGGCTTTGGATTCTTCAGGAAAGACCAGGATTTTCCCCGAAAGATCTGGACAGAAAAGGCAAGAAGGCTAACATTGGCCAATGAATCTGCTAACAAGGCAATAAAAACAGGCAATATAAAAAAAGACTAAGAACTTTGTAGCAGTACGGTAAACGCTATTAGAAATTTTAGAGTGATCCGTTTCAACCCATCTTTGCTGAAAGCTTTGCACTGCGAGATACTGTATGATGAGACAAAGTGACATCCTGACACAGAATTACAGTACATCTTCACACTTCAAAGTAAAATAGAAACTCAAACCCTTCACGTTTAAATATTGCCAAATACGGGAAAATCCTGGAGACAAGCAAAGACTTGTTGTAAAACTGTCTTTCACAAATATTTATAACAATTTTATATAAAGTAAATTCTTGTTAATGAAGAATCCAAACATTATAATCCTAAATGCAAATTCAAAACAGTTCAAAGAACTTAAACATTTTAGCACTTTAATATAATACATGTGAGAAGTATTCTATTAATTGTCATTCTATTGCAAATACCCAAAACCCAAATGCATTATTAAAAGACTCAGCTCTCTAACTCATCCATCTGTAGTATCGTCCTATTTAATGATGAGAAGATAATTGTTTTCTGACAAAAAAAAATTCTTCCCGTTTTACTTTTCGAAAAACTGCTTCATGCTTCCTCACCCATTTGCAGCAATCTGTCTTCATCTCAGACCGGGATGGTTCAATAAATTCTTACCTTGTTCTCCTGATCCGCAGGCCAGCAAGGCCAACAGGAACACTACCTTCTCCATCAAGGATCTCTGCTTTTGTAGGAATGAAAAGGGTTTCCAGCTTACTGTGCAGTCTGTGAATGTGAAGGGTTTTGTTACAGCACTTATATACACGTACGCTGACAGACATTGGCTGCTCTCTTCCAAGGTCTTCCAAACCAAATCTCAGGTTTCAGTCCTTTTTTCCACAAAAAAAAACAGTACTGTATACTGCTTTAAGTTATATCCTGTCTTCACCTATTGTTTCTAATAACATAAAAGTTAAACCATTTTTTTGCAACATACTGTCAACACAATTTTAGAAGATTTTATTTAAAAATCTGAATATTCAAAAGCCTCATTTTTAGATTTTAGAAGTCTTGATTTAGAAATTTGCAAAATCACCTGCAAGAGATCATTTCAAACTTATTTGCAGCAAATCCACATTGGTCTCCTGGCATGAAACCATGTTTGCTTGACTTGAATTGTTTCTTGGACTTGTTTCATTGATCAATTCATCGCATCACATTTAGGGTATGAGGCATTGTGCCAATGAAGAGATTGAAGGGACGGAATAATTTAATTTCATTTTATATTCTAATTATTTATACTAAAATCACCATTAATAATTACAGGTATTAGTTTAACTTTTGATTCTCATATAATCAATATTGCTTACTTTATTAATACTTATATATATGTAACTACACTTTAGTATTAGAATAATTTTGAATCACCCCAGCTTGTGCCTCTGGTTAAAGCTCTACGAAAAGCCATATATTCATGTATACTGACACTGCTGAACCAGCTGCCTAGCATATCTAAAATATGTTTATTGGACTGTCAAGGGAGATACAACACAACCTTGATGGAGAGGACTAGTTGATGGTGGTACTACAACCTGATAAGAGTTGGTATGTAGGTAATACATACTAATAAACGTTGGTATGGACTGGTAGGGGGGGAATGTACTACCCCTGCAGGTTTAAGAAGGGGACACTAAGGCACAAGTGTCCAGGGGTTGCTATGGAAACCTTCCTTATTTCATCCAGCGATGAAGGTGAAGAAGACTAGGGAGGAGTAATATAGGATGTAAGCTGGGAGGGTACATGGAATGGTCAGATGACAATCATTTATGGCACTGCACAGCTTATTAACCAATTAAGATAGAAATTGATAGTGGAGGTGGGGGAATACTCAGTCAGCTACCCCCACCTGAAAGTGTATTTAACCTCTGATGCTCGCTTTGTATCTTGAGTTTTACTTTTACTGTGGGCTGTCCTGACAACATGCCTTACAACATAAACTTCAGCCTCAGACTGAAGGATGTGGGTATGATTTTTAAAACATCTGTAGAACCAAGTGATTCGCTTTTCTTATTTATCATCATGATAGTTTTGTGACTAACAGTAAATATTTGTAACAGCAAAATTAAAACTTCCAAAGGTGTTTTACAGCTGCTTTCAAACAGTGATGTTGCTGTGGAAAGCCAGTGAAGAGTGGAATCAGTAAAAGAATGCTACCAAAGTTTATGTTTAGCTTAAAACTCAAAGTAAACACAATTGCTGATAAACGGTTGTGTGGAAGTTAATAAATTACAACTGGGAATAGAAACACTTTGTCTTTGTTTTACAAGATGTGATGCCCTGATGAGCTCCAGGGCTCCTGCATCAGCACCCTCGATCACCACGGCCACGTGGAAGGAGCTCATCAGGGCCATCACTAACGAGATCAGGCTGGAACCTTGCACACTATTTAAGCCCTGAGGAACTAGCCTTCAGGGCTCTGACATTGAGTCACTAATGAGAGTGTGTGGTTGGTCATGGTTTAGGTTTTTTTCAGGAGTTACCCACAGTTTTTTATCCATTCACAGCCTTCTGGTTCCAATTTGCAGATGCTATCACTTGCTAACTATCTATCATCCCCTCCTGTCTCCATCCCAGACCCGACTGCTTCTCCTGTGCATCTCGGCTACCTGCTGTTCTCCTTTCTGTTTCCCTATTACCACATTATTATTCACTCCTGTAATAATCTCTGTAATCTTCAGTGTTGATCAGATTTTGTGAATAATTACTTCACTGTGCCCCTTTTTTCCACCTAAAGGCCTGGCATAACAACTATTAAAGAAATAATTCTGAATGGTTAGAGTAAAACATTAAAGAAAACGTGGTACACTAACTATAAGCCAAATGTGGACCTACAGAACCATAGAACTGCATCTTGATATTCAGTCTGGAGGGCTGTTGCTGGAGTAATATCTCCTTTTTTTATTGTTCTCTCTGCACTCCTGAATCGATTTTCAATATGTGAAATTTTATAAATTGGACCCCACAGACTGTTTGTTCAGACAGTTGGAAGAATTTCCCTCTCGAGTGTAGGTGGGATCCTAGCGTGATGGTATTTTGGAGAAGTCTTGCAGGACATTGCTGGGGCCAAGGAAGCCTCTGGGTTTTTGAACTGCCCTGTACAAACACATGGCTCTGAAGGAGCCCAAGAGCATTATGTAGTGTGTGGCTCACCCTCTCCTCTTTGAATATACAGTACACTGCTCCCAACTGGGGGACGCCTGTGTTGAAGCCACAGCTGTACTCCCAGGTCTCAAGCTGTACATTAGGTCATTCTGCTCTGGAAAACTTTAAATTGCAAACTTGGAGCTTGAGCTCTTGGTTTTGAAAATGTCTACACCCTGCTACTGAGGCGTTAACTCGAGGGGTCTCGAGTACAACACCGAGCAAACACACCAGTCTTCTCCAAGTTTCAGATCATGTATAGTGGTTGTGAAATCATAGCTGGCGTCAAAGTGTCTAATCTGTAAGATGGTGGCGGTGCGTAAAAAAACAGCTGATCTTTGGAGAACGGCAATGCAAAACGTGAGGCTTTTATTACAGCGCGCATAATTAAAGAAAAACCCGAATATTCACAACACACAACGATGAGGTGAAGGGCAAACAGTGAACAAAAACTAGTACAAGTTACCAAATTGTCTTCTAATATGAATATATGAATTCAGAATCGAACACTCTATAGCTTTAATAACAACACAACTGTTCTCCCTCTGATTTAAGCTCTCAACCATTCACACCCACGCCGGCTCTTACACACAGTGCTTGTCGGCCGTAAGCGTTACACTCTCCCCCGCTTAAATCGCCGTCCCCGGCGAAGGGCTATCCCATCCCACTTCTGACACCAATGTAACGCAACGGGTGCTCAGGCGGGCGCCCTTGCCGCATCTGGTCGGCCCCATCCCGACTGGAGGCTCGAACCCGGGACTTCCGCGTCTCTCTGCAGCGACCCAGCCCCGTGAGCTAAAGAGAGATCTCTCCACAGCCCAGTAGCTGTGGTCCTGCTATCACAGGGAAGGGCGGTGACGTCACCCGCTCTGGTACGCCGGCTCTTACACACAGTGCTTGTCGGCCGTAACCGTTACAATATTTAAGTCTTACTAGCGCGTACAGCGTTGACGACCTAAAGTAGGTACACACACATGTGTGCTGCTTCGATTTTATGCATGCCCATTAACGAATTGTGTACTGATGATGGTGACCTTTTCGTCCTCCGTGCGTCATGTTTGCTGGCGGCTTGCCAATTGGAATCGGGTGAGTAAGGCTTGTTTTTGCGCGTATACAGTATCCTCGTTTTAAACTATACAGTACTGTATGTAGTTCAGGTGATTAGCTGCGTCAGCATGCGCAGTCTGCAAAGGAACAAGTCATAGTTGTTTATTCCATGCTGAAAAGAGAAGAGAGAAAACACAACGTTTTGGCTGTGAAGAAAAACGTTGTGTTTTCTCTCTTCTTAAACTGCATATGCCCATTTCCAGTGACTTCAACGTCACGCAACTTCACAGTCTGTTATATGAATGCTTTACCTTCGTGATTTCTTTACATTTGGCAAAAATGTAACATGCTGAATGTGAAATAATTGATGTGGGGAAAAAAGGGGCTCATGTTATACAAAAATAAAAAAGTAAACGGAAATATTTATATTTTAAAATGTTAAACTCCTATGGGTTTGGATAGAGAGACGCAAAGCCTTTCACTGGGTACACCAGTGAAATAATGGCAATAAGCAAAAACAATAAAATTTCAGTCATAGTGATGGCTAGCATCCTGCAACAAAGAACTTTTAAACTATTGATTTGAGCACCCTTTACAGATCTTTCTAAAACTGTGTACATTATAAAAATGATCAGGCCCAGGTGTAAGCACTTCTGTATCATATGTACACAGTTGAGTTTCAGGATGTCTTCTCTCAGACATTTCAAAAAGTGCGCAGTCTTGGATATATCGTACCCAAACATCAGATATTTTTAAGAGTTCTCTCAAAATGTGACCTTTTTGGCAATAAGCAATAACAATAACATTTCAGTCATAGTGATGGCCAGCATCCTGCAACAGAGAACCTTAAAACTGTTACAGATGATTTTTCAAAGCTGTTGGAGAGTGTGTAAACATTCAATTTGACATTTCTTGACTTAAGCACCCTTTAGAGATCTGTTTGTTGCATCATCCGTTTGTTCATTGTGCAACATCTCACCAGGGACCAAAGGTTCTTCCAGGATTCCTGCTGAAAGAAAGCAACAGGCACCACTCTGCAATGTTTCTCATTAGATGTGAATCACAGCAGCCAACCAGCAGAACAAATGCACGCTGACGTTCAGCTACATCTGTTCACAATAATCTCTCCAAGGGTAATAATAATAATAATAATAATAATAATAATAATAATAATTGCTTACACTTAAATACCACTTTTCTGGACACTCCACTCAAAGCGCTTACTTTAGATTAAAGACCAGCCGTTTCACACTTGTCTTAACTCTAAACTTGTGAAGCCGAGTATAAAACACTGGAAGAGTGCAGCTGGCAGCATATGGTCACGTGCTCGAAAGATCTTGCAAAATGATTGTAGATAACATTAAAAAACTGAAATGCCTCAAAGGGGTTAAAACCTCTGAGAGCAGAGAAATCCTTTTATACTTCTGTGAATTTCTAAAATATTTCCAGTAACTAATGTGTCAGAGGGGGGATTGTATGTTTTTTTTTCCTGTGTTACAGCCCTTGGCTGCACATGTTCAATAAATTTTATCTGAAGTAAAATATTTAATAGAAAACAAAGTAAAAGTTGCAAAATAAAATAGATCTGAACTGCATTTTAGTCATGCAGTTATTTTGGTCAAATAAAATGAATAAAAGTTTTAGTTCAATAGATTTTTAATCCTTGGAAAATTATGGAATCATTAGGAAATTAAGGAAAGGATATTAGGCAATTAGATTAAGGCTAATTTGAAAGCATTTAATTTCATTTTACCAAGTAAAACAAGAAATGTGTACAGCAGATTAGAAACTTGAACTGTTACTCTACGAATATAAAAGAACCATGAACAAATTTACATTTAAAACACTGACAAAAATCATTAAACATATCTTAAAACTTGAAATTCAAGCATTTATTTAACTCTTCAATGGTCCACACTGGGTTGCAGCAGACATAACTGTGGTTGGAATACTGGGCTGTTCTCTTTGGTCTTCTACAGGTTAGAGTCTCTCTACTCAGTTGATATAAGACACTGATCTGTGGAAGACCTAAGAAAATATTCTGAAAAATTGACAGTGAGCAGAGAAAACAAACATGTATGATATAATAAGCAAAAGTTCTAATTTACTGTATCACAAAGCACAAATATTTGTTGCACAATGTAAAATATATTAATCCCTTTAGAGGTCAAAGGCTAAATGCAATAAATCATGCAATAAGGGTAATCTCACACAGAGACATTGTATAAGACTTTCTTAATAATGACGTCCATTTTGGAAGAGTTAACTGAAATTCTGTGCATTTTTAAAAGGCTTTTAAAAGTACTCAAAGTGCTGTCATTGTTAATTTAGCCCGCAAAGGCCCTTGCCAATACATGAAATAACTATATAGTAATTACTATATGAGTTACCTAGAAAATAGAATTTCAGTGCAAAATACACACTGACATTTCAAGATAAGATTAAAAATGGAATTGATTTCATGGCAGAGCACAATTAAGAAGTTGACATGTATGATGAATTTTCACATTTTACAGAAGTAACTTAATTTGTATTTGGTAAGTACTAGCCAAGAATAACCTACTAATTCCCAATATGCAAATTGTAAAATATGCATTACTCTTGCCTGGTTTTCTATTGAATTACATGACTACCACCTTATCGGTGCAGAGATGTCTGGGTGGTGTTGCCTCAGAGGGTGCTTCAAATGTGTTGGATTCTTTTTACTCATAATGTAGCCACATCATTTCTTTTCGTTCAGGTAATATTTTAGAGGACATTTTCTTGGTTTGCTCATTGTACGTGAAGTACTACCAAACTCCTGAGCTTTTTCTTTTTCTTCTAGCTGAACGCACGGTAGAATCTCAGAACCTAGTACTACTAAAGATTTAGCGATCTAATCCATTTCATTGTTTTAGTGACAGGTTCCCCGTAGCAAGCTAGCTTACTCCTAGAGCATAACATCTCACTAATAGGTTCAAAGATAATAATGTGGCAAGACATGTGTAAGTTTCTGTGTTAGTGGCTTTGGGGAATGAGCCCAAAGTTTAGCCCTTTATTTTATGGTAGGCATGCTAGTCACTGGGGAAGAGAGCTAAGGCCTAAGACAGAGAAGAACAGGTGCCTGCACCTACTGTAGAACTAATGCAAGGCAACGAAAGAGAAAAGGGGATCTGTCCCTGTTTTTATAGAAGGAAAAGATGAGCCTTAAGGGTTATTTGAATAGTGAACTCTGGGTGGGGGGGGAGGGTAAGGGGGTGGGATGCAGAACAGTAGTATAATTTATTAACTTATTGTGGGACAAAAGGCAAATGAGTGAATGGTGAATCTCATGTGACAACATTATTTTCCATCTGAATTCTAGTCAAACAATTTAGTCTCGTCTCCGTTTACTCAAACAAAAAAAACGCAAAGCCGTTTAGTCTTGATCATTGTCATCGTGGACTATTATGGTGAGTGTTTCTCTTCATCATTAGCTAAAATGAAGATCAGTTAGTTGACGAACACTTTTGTCACAAATGTCATCAACAAAATTAATTTTGCTAGTACCACATCAGATGGTAATACGAAAAGCGGCTAACAGTTAGAGCACCAAAACAGAGCGAAAAAACGGTGATTCACACACATAGTGTAAATAGGATGTATGATCGCCTTTTATAATGTACATTTATAATGAACCAAGAAAGAGCTCAGAAAAAAAGGCAATTTCTACTATCAGTACAAGAGTAGTGATTGCATGCTTCAGTAAACCCAGTTTCCTTTTATTTTTATTTTTAAAAGTAGTGACATTAATCATCAGATTAAAATCCATGATCACAAAAGAGAGTATAGAACCAAGACAAATTATATAGAAAAAATGGTTATATAGAGCCAAGATGTATATAGAATAATGAGGTGTTAATTAGTATACACCTCAATACAGACAAATGGCGCCTCAAACACTGGAATAAAACTATTGTTAATCCAGCATTTACAGATAAAATGGTTAACCGTGTCTCATAGTTGAAAACACAAAAAGTTTTTCTCAGTCAGTTTATCAACATCATTATAAAAATTACAGAAGTTTGTGTTGCATAAATTATGTATGCTTAACTAAATGTAACATTCACAATTGGTGAATATTTTCACAATAAAGAAGATTGAGGCTGACTCTTCTTGAAATCTTTGAATGCAATGGAGGACCTAACATTTTTTAACAACATTTTTCTTGAAAGAAAATAACCTGCGACCCACTGGAGACAAAGCATCATTCATTATTCATTATGCTTTTATGGAAGTAGAAATGACATGTACTGTAGTAATAAAATGACTTTATGTCCAAAACATAGTGTGCTGTGCTGAACATTTGGTCAGGAACAGTTGTATACTGTATGTTGTTCATTTACGGGGCATTCTTTGTTACCAAAACCAGAATTTCCACAACTGACCCTCAGATTTTCTTAAGAAAAGCAAATGCCAGAACCATACACCATATACTTGATGATGGACAAAATAAGACCACTTGAATTCAAAATTCAAGTAGGCACTAATGCTGTGCTTTTAAATTCTCCTTTTGCTTTTAAACTAGATTCTTAGAATTTAGAACGGTTAATATGGGATGACTCTTAAGGACAGAAATACAGAATTTGTCATATGAAGGATTTTCTTTTTATTTTTACATATATTTTTACATATTTTTTAGAAAACATTGGCTGGAAAGGAGCGGGCGTCTTGTCTAATTGCACCTTTAAGCAAATAGCACAAATTATAATCTACTGTATAGAAACAAATGAAGATTTAAACCAAAAATATTCTTTTTTTACCATCTTGTTGGGTCCAAGGATGAAGTGCGACACTTGTCATTGCCTATTATTTCCTCCAGTATCACATACCCTTTGCTCTCAAAGCTCATTGACTTCCAGCTCAAGATATTCCCTGGATCAAACACTTTGCCTAAATGAACATTCTGTATTTCACAAGGAGACAGGACTTGATTCCACATGTGGACATTGGATATCTGGCCAACAAACGACTGCTGTTTGTCAAATGTACCACCATAGCTGTCCTGCTCTTGACCCAGCACAATAAATGGTTCTTTCTGGATCAGGCCTGATCTGTTTATCCCTTTCCTTATGCTTCCCTTCCCATTGACCCACAGCTGAAACAACCCGCTGCTGGACTCCCAGGTTACACAGACATGAGTCCAATGTGGAAACTCTGTCTCCTCCGGCACGTCATACAAATCATCCTGTTTGGCGTTGACATGCATTCGATATTGCCCAGGCCTGAGTTTATATAAAAGGAGAGCATTGTCTTGGACTGGTGTGTTCACGGAGAAGAGGGAATAACCACGCTGCAAGTCAGTGGCGTAGTCAAGGCAGACCGTGACTTCAGAAAAAGACTCCCATTTCTTAGGAATAAGCTTCACGTGGTTCACGTTGGACTCCCCTGGAAAGGTGAACATCTTCCCCGTCAGATCTGCACAGAAAGGCACAGAGCCCAAAAATCACCACTCAATCTGCCAGCATGATACTACACAAAGCTCAACATCTGAATGCTTGAAATGATCATGT
This sequence comes from Lepisosteus platostomus, assembly GCF_059453375.1. Classification (NCBI taxonomy): domain Eukaryota; kingdom Metazoa; phylum Chordata; class Actinopteri; order Semionotiformes; family Lepisosteidae; genus Lepisosteus; species Lepisosteus platostomus. Next base: position 57,289,243 of record NC_142616.1, read on the forward strand.
GGGAGGAACAAAAATATTTTATTAAGAATCACTGGTAAACTAAACAAGTCTGTGACATTTTTGTTTTTAATGAAAACTTAGCACTTGGTGTCTCCCCAGATTAAGGTTTAAGTTATCTTTAATTCCCACTGCTATTAACCTGCTTAAGATGGGCAACTGATTATATATTTTCTTTCATTATTCAACATTTCTGTATCTCACATACTGATGATCTAATTTTTTATTCGTTTTTTTCTAACTTGTTTTTCTCATCTCATACACATATGTTTCTTATTGGTTAAGGGGTCCTTGTTGTTTTAAATGTATTATGTTGTGCATGTCTGTGGTTGTGTCTGCTACTGTATGTGATGGACAGGTGTCCTGTTCCAGGTGTACCCTGCCTTACACCTGTTGCTTGCTTGCTTGCTGGGCTGGACTCCAGCTCCCCTGCAACCCAGAGGTGTAAGACGTAGTTAGAAAATGGATGGATGGAAATGTATTATGTATTGTGTAGCTACAAGCAAAGGTTTAGCCCGTGCTGAAAAGAGAAGAAAAGAAACACAAATATCGGCTGTGGAGCCTTCTTTGGGTATATATTGTGTTATACAGTATGTTGTACCAGCCTGCAAAGCAAAATTTCCCAAATGGGACAATGAAGTAAGACAGTCAGTAAGTACAGCGTCCTGCCTGGTCTGTGTGCTTTTCCTACAGGATAGTAACCAGCAATTGTGATTTTGTTAATACGGTAAAAAACAAATGTAATACATTTTATAAAATTAGTATTGCTGTGAACAGCAAAACATTTATTAGTCTGCATGTAATTTGCTGTTCAGTATCCTCCAGGAAGAATAGTATGGGTATAATAGGCTCTGTGTGACATGTACAGTAGGTGTAATGAATGCTTTCATTTCTCCTCTGCAAAGAATTAAATAGAACAGTGCTCAAAAGCGATTGTTTTTGAAAAGCTAATGGCAAAACAAGTGGCAGACTTCAATTTTGTTAAGTTGAATTAAGTTCTGCAGCAAATCCAAAATGTTTATTCTTATAAAACTAAACACAGAAGGGAGAACCACTGTATGCAGACATAATTCAACACTGTAATCAAATCACAGTTATTTTTTGTTTCTCTTGAAGTTATTACAGAGTGTCATTCTGGGGTGAATGTACCGTGCTTTTTAAATCCTGTTGTTTTTTTAATCGAAGAATTAAATTTGACTTTTGCTGTAGTCTGACCTAATATATCTGCAGTTTGGAACAGGATTAGTCTTTAAGTCTTACCTTGAGGTTCGCCTGACCCACAGGCCAGCAAAGCTAACAGAAACAACAGCTTCTCCATCACTGCTCTGTCCTAGTAGGAATGAAAAGGATTCACCGCTGACCGTGCTGTGTGTGAATCTAAGGTTTTTACTGCAGTATTTATATACTGATATACACTGATGGACTTTAGTACAGTGCTGGGAAAAAATCAGTTGTCAATATTAGTTTAACCTAGTTTATCATTCACTTCATCAGTCACCTTTCAGGTGTAACCACATCTGTACAGGTATCTTACTTGCACAGTTGTCTTCTCTCAGACATTTCAAAAAGAGCGCTTTCAAACTTGGAGGTACAGTATCGTACCCAACCATCAGATATTTTGAAGGAGTTATCTCTAAATGTAACTTTATACTTTGTTCACTTTTATACAAATTAGTTTTTTGTTTTAAGCTCTCAGGATAGGTTAGATAAAATTGACTTTCACTTGGGAGTAAACAATTTGATTACTGTATCTGCACCCCTAGACCCTTGGAGTTTATTGGCTTTCTATATTTTAAACTCAGAATTATCCTCTGAGTTTGGGTAAGAACGTGCTTCATTGTACATTAGCTAAACCCATAAGCATTGGGTGAGGTACCACAAATAACCACATGTGAGATAATCTGTGGTAGGTTGTGTTTAAAGATTGGCATGACAATAAGCATTTCAGGAATAGTAAAGGAAATCTGTTTTAAAGAACCAGAACTGATAAACCAATACCAGGTGAGTTTAAAGGTAACATTACAGATTCTACTAATCTTTATAAAGAAGAAATAATTCCACCAGAGGGGGCTGAGACATAAGAAATTCTTATTTTGGAACAGTTTTTAATTCAAATGTATTTTTTGTGGATTCACTCTAGAGATCAAAGATACTTTTGTCTTTACCTTCTGCTAGAATCTCTGAATACACAGTATGTACAGTACATTCCCATAAACAATGGAAATGTGTTCTGACCTGGGTTTTACACTTAGCGCAGTTAGGTGGTGTGCCTAAACTGTGCTGAGTTTACTGTAGATCTGTGGATAATATACAGTACATGTTTTGTTCAACAGATTGTACTGTATTTCTCTGTACTGATTACAGACGAAGATCAAGATGAAAGAATAGTTTTCCAAGCATAACTATCTATACAGCACCTCAGCTCTTAGCCTCAAGTTGTCTGTGCAGACTTCAGGGAGACTACCACATGCATAGACAAGACAAATGTAAAAAACTGGATAGAAATTTCTGTGGCTTCATTTCTTTAGGAGGATTTTTTCCAGCGTGTGTGAATTGTTGGAAAACCCAAGTCCACCATTCTTGGTAGACATAATGTCTGTCTGACCTGGAGATATTTGCAGAAGTCTCTTGTTGGTATATTACTGTATATTGGGCTTACAGCTGTGCAAATAATTTAAATATTCCTCCTTCAAATAGGTCAGAAAGTCTATATAAACCTGCTAGTTGTCAAGTAGTAAAGTAGGCATGTGTTTTTTTCTGAGGCTAGGTCAGGATTGTCCACTAAGGAGGATCATCTACAGTATAATGAGGTGGATGATAGTTTAACAACTTAGTTTCCAGTACATTTAGTATTAATGTGTCCTTTTTGGCTGTGGAGGATCTTCCTACCTAAGAGGTTTTCAAGAGAAACAGGTTGGTAGAGTTGAGCCATGTGGTGCATGAATCCACTGCTGGAGGGTTCTTACCTACATTGACCTAATTGATTTTGTAGCTTCCTGATACAACATCCAATTAACTGAAACTGAAACAAATGAATGGTAGAGCTTTACATGCAAATTTCGTAATCTCCTTGCTTTCTGAATCTAAATCACATCCATACTTGTCTTTCAATTTGTTTTTCAAAATTTAGATTCAAACACTGACTAGCATGACATAATCTATTTGAAATAGCTCAATAATTGTTTTGATAATACATTACCTAAGATGGAGAGGGTTAGGCAAAGAGGATTAAGAAGACAGTGTATTATTTGTGATCAGGAAGTGGAAACGGTTTGGGATAAGACAAAATGTTTTAGAGGGAGTTTATAGAATGTTAGCGGAAAGCATGCTGGCCTTCGGTATCAGGTTTTGGTATGGTAGTCTGAGTATTAAGAGTAAGCAGGAACTGGCCAGAAGCTGATGTCTTTGATGACCCCTCCCACCCTCTTCAGTCCCATTTTCAACTGCTACCTCCAGAGAAGCTTTGTAGAATGCCTACTGCCAAGAAGAATGTATTCAAGACACCCATAGTTCCCTTAGTGGAACTGGTAAATTAAAAGCAGCAGAGTGATTGTTTCCTTAATGAAGCTATCAGATTAGTGCAATGATAGTGTAAAATGGGCGGAGCTTGATATGTGTATTGTTGCACTATTTTTGCACACAGAGAGGAGTGCAGTGTTGCCTACTGTAGCTCGTTTATTAAGAGACCCTTGAGATTTAGTTAAAAAAAACATAGAATATGACTATATTGTTTTAAACATGTAATCATTTTATTTTGACTGCTATTTGTTTTTTTTCTTTTTTATGATGATTGTTGAAGACAAACTTCTACCCTTTTTGGATGTGCAATAAAGTTGTATAAAGTGTAGAGAGTCCACCCCTGCTGTAGAGATTCAAACCAAACTATTGTCAGGTTTAATGCCCGTCACTAACTCTCAGACGGTTGGGGTTCTAAGCTATTTATAAAATGAAGATTGACAGAGGACAACAGACGGCAAGAAATATTCCATTTGCATGCAAGTGGAAAGTAATATTTTGAATAGCTTCTGAATTCCTATACATTCTATAAAATATGCAGGGGATTGCACTGCATAATACTGGGAATCTTGGGGTAGTACACCATATTCAAATGCATTTTATTCAATAGTGTTTTAAGTGTAATCATGCCAGAACTTAAACACTTAGAAAAAAAGTGACCATTCAGCTCAACTAGTTCATGTGGTTGTTGGTACAGTAGCTAATTGATCCAACGGTCACATCCAGATTCTCCCAGTGTTAGTATAATAAGTTGTTCACCTGCCACGAAGGCAGTCCTGACCTCAGGGAGACCAGTGTGAATAGATGCAGCTGTGTGTCAGGGTGCGTTTGTTCTGATTGCTGGCTGCTGTGATTCATGCTCACATTAAAGTGGGTGTGAGAAACCATGGGAATGTCTGTAAGAGCACAGAAATTGTGGTCCCCGGTGTGCTTGAGTGTGCTTTGTGTGCTTCAAATCAATCAATGGAAAGTCATTCTCCAAAATGTGTCTTTCCAGGTCTCGCCCAAGCAGTGCACTATGGACTTCTTTGTTAGTTTACAGCCTACTTTATCACCATCTCCTGGTTTCACTGTTGCATTTCCTGTGGCTATCGTGGCTATCATAAAAACTTACAGTAGGTGATAGCCACCTATATGAGTGACAATCCATGCAATCCATTCTGTCCAGATTCTTAACAGTTTACAGTAAAAAGAAAATGTTACACAGCATGAAAATATCATGACAGTGCATACTACTGAGAAGTACCAAATTATCATATACAGTATGCTGTAGTGTACACAATGTATGCACTGTAGATAATAATGGTTTTGCTCATTTATTCACTTTAATTTCACAGATTTAGTTTCCCATTATTAATGTTTAAGCACTTACAGGTATTTAACAGTTAGTTAAAGGAATTATGCCAACCAAGAAACACATTTATTGCTGTTTGTTACTAGTCTTATCTGGACCAGACTCCTTTTAAACACCAGTGACGACACTAGTCACTTTTACTCGATGTACAGGCAGCACATTGGAAGACTACTTAGTCTGGATGACATGCAGGTATGCAATCAGACTAACACACACACACTTAAAAAAGGTTAAGAGAACAAGACCAACAGTGCTACAGCAACCACAAATTACATGGCACAGGAGTCTCATAATGCCAAACAGGCAGTACAAAGTGAAATGCTCCCCAAAACATCATTTCAGTTTAAAATGTAGTCTTCTTGGAAAATTAACTGCTTTCTAGGTATTAGAACCAACTAAAAAAACAGAGAGGCCAGTCTCCTCTAATCATTTTCCTGCTGTTATATGAACATGTGGTATTTTTAGTCTCACCCTGAAGAATTGCATAAAATCTTGGCAGTACAAGAGAATTCAACACATTTGCTGGAATTCTAATTGTTCGTAACTTCAGTATATTGGCAGTGTTTTCAGAAACTGATGCAAGCCCAAACTGGAATCTGTTCTCATGGTCTCAGTGTCAATCCTCTTTTCCAATATTGGACTGTGGAGTGTTGCAACAACATGACAAAAGTGTGCCTGCTCCATATTGTGGCTATAGGAGATAACAGTAGAAAATGTATTTTCTCGTCTGAAATGTTACTAGGTTGATTCACAGAAAACAACATCTAGGATGTTTATGACTTGCTGTGAAGGTACGACAAAAGGTTGAAAATCCCCTATTAATAACTACAAAACCAAGGCACCTGGTAATATCACCCTGCAGTTCACAAATGGCAGCCACTGAAGCTCAGCAGGTGTAAGCCTGGCCAGTACCTGGATGGGAGACCTCCTGGGGAAAATTAGGGTTGCTGCTGGAAGAGGTACAGTATTAGAGGGGCCAGTAGGGGGCGCTCACCCTGTGGTCTGTATGGTTCCTAATGCCCCAGTTTAGTGACAGGGACAATGAGATGTAAAATTGAGGTTCTGACTCTCTGTGGTCATTACATATCCCAGGGTGCTTCTCGAAAGGATTAGGAGTGTTACCCTGGTGTCCTGGCCAAATTTCCCATTGGCCTTTACCAATCATGACCTCCTAATAATCCCCATCCATGAATTGGCTTCATTACTCTGTTCTCCCCACTGAGCTGGCGTGCGGACTGACACAACTCTGGCTGCTGTCACATCATCCAGGTGGGGGCTACACATTGGTGGTGATGGAGGGGAGACCCCATTACCTGTAAAGTGCTTTAAGTGGAGTGTCCAGAGTGTAAGGCTTTTTTTTTTTAATTCTAATCTAACTGATTTTTAAAAAACAAAATCATCCATTTCTAAATGATTTACCAGGAGCAGAGCCTAAAATCATGCAAACACAGGGAGAACTCCACACAGATAACACCTCAGGTCCGGAATTGAACCAAGAGCCTCAACACTGAGAGGCAGCAATGAAATGATGCTTAAATAAACTGTGGTTTAAAAACTCTGGATCTGTGGATCTATGCGATGTGTTGGTTGAAAGCATTCACAAAGTGCCATTTTAAGAGGTGATGTCCCCTACAAAATGCAAAAGGGCCTCTGAAATGATAGAAATGCCAGTCAAAGGAAACTCCAGTGTGTGAGGTAAGACCCATGTGTGAAACAACAAATCACAGTGCAAGGTCAGCCTATTTACCTTAAGTGCATTGATATGTACCTATTTAAAGGAATAAATAGTAAAGGAATATATTTTTAACCGCATATTAATGTAATCTTTAATTACATATTGTGTTTTAAGGTGCAAATTCTGGGTTTTATTCATTGAAGATGTCGTCAGGCATCCTAGAACTAACAGGATCAGCTGTGCTTTGGGACTCAGTTTTGGAAAGCAGTGGTGTACACTACATGCCTGTGTGAACGGTACATTCTGGACGAGCAGACGAAATACCCTGGGAGACCACCGGCTTGACGCCACAGCAACACAATGTTCTGTACATCTCCTCCAAAACATCTCGCTGCAACCTCACCCACACTTGAGACAGAAGGAAATTCTTCCGTAATGTGTGAGCAAACACTGCCTGTGGTCTCAGATTTATAATATTGAAAGCATTTTGGAAACGGTTACAGGGCTGGAGGAAGGATATAGTGGGCAGGCAAAGATGGGTTTCTATAGTGGAAAAAACACAGGTCTCATACCTGCAGACACTGTATTACTGTATTAACTTCCACAGAAATACATACTCAAATACTAAAACTGGACAAATTAATGTCAAAATGTGACAAAACTATTTTTAGAAACATTTTAATAACATGAAAAAGTAAATATAAGGACTTACAGTACCAATGATAATTTGACTAAATTAGTCATACATCTGTACTTTAAGTCTTTCAGCTCGATTCATGTGACAATTCATCTAAATCTGGCACAAAGCTGCAAAGCAAAAGTGTCAAAGACAGAAGTACTTATCTATATTGTAATCGGGAAAATCGCATCCTTTCCGGATAATTCTTCAGTTACTGTATATCACAAAAACATGTTTAATGTATGAATTTGTGAATAGAACTGCGTTATACAGTATAGTGGATTCCAGAAATTCTTTCATGCATTTACTTCTGAAACTATATGATTGGTGAATTAAACACCGTGCTATGCATAATTTAAAGACTTTTGAGTTCGGCGTGTTGTTTTTAGTTATTAGGCTGAAGCTTAAGGGGTACAACATATTAGACATTCTTTCTTAACGCTGAACGGAAGTGGGCAAATTTGCGAACGTGCTTCTGAAGTTCGCAGAATTCTTTCCTAGTGTCCAGGGTGTCTCCCGTGGGGGGTCAAGAAAAACCTCAGAGGAATGTTTCCTTTTTTTCGCGACAGTTCGGCGTTTCTGTGACAGCTGGGCTCTGCAGCTCCACCCATTTGCTTGATCCTAGCGGACTGTTCTCCGGTCTGCTGTGTATCAAGCAGTGCAGTCATCTACAGTATCACCGAAACATCAGCTGAAGGATGCATTTCAAACAGCAAGCCGTAACTGGCACTGAGTAAAGCAAGCAACAAACTGAATTTGTTTGGGGGCACCGGCCGCAAAGACGGTTCATTTGATACCTTGAAGGTTTGGAAGAAACCAGTCGCCAAGGTAATTTTTATCAAGATTTCTTCATTTGCACTTAATACATTTGCAGTTTCCGTTATTCGTCTAATGGCTGGGGAGATTTAGGTTAATTCTGTGCACGAGGGTAAACGACAGGTCAGTCGTTTCTTTAAATTTAGTACTGTAGCAAATACAAGTTCTGCGTTCGCAAGGATCTGAACCATACAGTACGTACCGTGGTTGAGGTCAGATTGAGAACAGAGCGCAATGCTACAGCACGTGGAGGCGAAAGTACTTTTGGAAGTGAAGATGTCAATCATAACAACACCACTATATTCACGTTATTCTGATCTAAAGCCACAACCGCCTTATCACCAGCCATAACCGACTTCGTTAACCGAATTGCCACACCAACCCTCGATCAAGCCCTTATGAAACAAGTTATAAAGCTCAGCCAGCTCGGAAAGTGCTCAAGCATTACCGTCATACTGGGAACTTGATTGCTACTGGGAAAAATATCCACATTGAATGCTCATGTCTTTAAGGCTCTTTGTCTCAATGCATATTTTTATTTATAATACGCAGTGCTTGCTTTAAGTGGGTGACAGCATTTTTATGCAAATGGTTTTCTGTTGCCTCAATTGTCTGCGTCTTTTTCTTTTAGTGGGGAACACTGCCAGACCCGTCTGTATACAGTACGCCGGGTGACTCTGAGCTCGTCGGGGATGCGGGCAGCTTGAGAATGGGCAGGAGGGAAGCCGGTGACAGCGGTATGAGCGTTAGCGGAGAGACGGAACTGGGGAGCCTCCAGGGCATCACCTCGCCTGCCGGAGGCTCAGCTCTGGACAGGCACCTGCGCCCGTCCGAACCCCTGCGCGCCCCGGCAGGGGTGAGGAAGCATCAGCACAAACACAACCTGAAACCCAGGTACGAAGTCCTGGAGACGCTGGGGAAGGGCACCTATGGAAAAGTGAAGAGAGCAGTGGAGAGGGGGACTGGGAAAACCGTAAGTGTTTTTTCAGGCATTAACACTATCTACTCCCGACAAAGATCCTGCCGTTAAACAATACAACGTTTAGAAACTTTACAATCGAGACGAGTGCAGTACTCAATTGTTATACAAAATTGTAAGCTCAATGTTTTGTAATTGCCTTTACAAAACTGCTTTTTCAAGTACTAGGAGACCATACTGTGGATGCACATTATTAACATTTACAGTGTTTGAAGCCCTGCTGCTAAAAAGATTAGCCTGCTCATGTGGCATTATTTGTTGAAGCTGGATGGGCTTTTGCCTTGAGGAGCAGGAAACTGAATTATTAATAGACCAGTATCCATTAGTAATTAATACTCTGTGTAAAAGAAGTGGATTTGGCCGAAATCGAAGATCTGTAATTAGGCTATTGAGACAGAGAGCTCTGCCAAGGAATTGTGCTGTATATTGTCTTTGCCTGCAAATACACCCTTTTCCAACTTCAGTGCTGTGCTCATAGGGCTGTTTCTACAAAAGGATGCCTGGCCTGACTAGTGCATGAAATACTGTATACTCCTTTCCTTTTAGAATCAAATGCCTGTTTTCCTATTCCTTCGAGAGAGCAAAGAACGACTCTTTGTCTTTTGCTTTTTCCTCGGCAACTCTCTCATTTTCTGCAATGACCATTTTGCATTCAAAGTATTACCAATCTGGGTACTGAACAAGAAATCACGGAACTGAAATTCATGTCATGATTCTCTGACAAGTCATGCACATCTAATCAAAATGACTCAGCCTGCTGAGATGCTAGATGCAGCTGGATGCAATTGCTCACAAGTGGCCACTTACAGTATGTTCCACTCGATAAATAGGATTAAGGTTTGTAATACGTATTGTCATCCGTATTACATAAGCAGTAATTGCTGTTCTAGAACAAATCAGATATCAGTTGAGTGCAGTTGAGTGTTTCTGGCTGTGCATTTCAGTTTGAGTGGACTTGATGTTGGTCTCTGGTCAGAGTTTGCCCATCCCAGTTGAGAAAAAAAAAATCTTCTGGCACCTCCTAAAAATCTAGATGTTTTGTATTGTAACATGCATTTCAGATAGGAAGTCAGACATCACTGTACAGGAGTTTGAGATGACAGGATTGTTTTTGAAACGACCATGGGAACGTACTGTCTCTTACCCCTCACTGGGTCTCAAGGTGGGGTGTTTTCTTCATTGACTGGCATCTGTGAATAATTCCACTGGATCTCATTCATTTCCACTTGTTCTGCACCTAGTGTTGAAGTGTCTCTCTGGTGAATAAGATCAAAACGCACAAGGGAGAGCTGAGAGACTTATACAAGCCCTTAGGTGTTCCAGGATTCTCCTGCTCCAAAGCAGCAGTACTCGGTGCTCAGACAGGTTATCACAGAAGGAATCTAGCAGGACTGAATGACCTTACTGCTGAAGACTCGGGCAGTACACTGTAAAAAAGACCACAGTGTTTCTACTCTCTCAAAACAGACTAGTGGAAAGTCAATGGCTCTATTTCCAAATTTCTACGTTGAAGTCTGGTGCCTTATATAAAACATCAGTTATTTGGGAGTTTTTGCAAATCAGGTCAGTTAATTCCAGTTATCAGTATATTTGTTCCGTTCTGATACATAATTCTGTTGAATTAATTTCCACTCTCCTAATCCGATCCTATTATTAGGGCAAAACTCTTATCAGTTTATGCTGGAATTATCTGAAATTAGACTGAGTATTTCCTGTATTCCCTTTCAATGGAAAAAAGATGTAAAAGGCATGTATTTCTGTTTATTTTTACTGGTTTGTGATAAGTAATAGATTACCTACTGTAGGCACACATACTGTATGTTTTGGTGTTCTCCAGTTCTCCTACAAGGTGATATTGAGAAAATGAAAAAGATTGATTATTAACCACAGAGCAGCAAAGCATGCATTTAAGAACTATTTCACAAATTCTTTTTGTTGAGAAGGGGTGCGAGGAGGTGAAAGTGTTGTGACAATGTGATTAGCTCCTGACCTCCTGGTGCCAGCATTACAACTAGCCACAGATTCCTAAACATTAGGACAAAATTGGAGCATACCTAGAATTTTTGCAAACAAAACTCACTTTATTTTTGGAAACTAAATGCAAGCTATGACTGGAACTCCTGTGAGAGATGAAATTCCAGATTGTTGTTGGAAAAGTCTGGCTACCGGCCAGGACTCCCAACCTGGTGAGTGGTGAGAGAGGTTTGCAGAAAGGCTTGAGGGGAGCAATAAGGTATTGCAGCTCTCAGAAAGAAATAAATCTTCTACAAACAACCAGTAGGGATTAGACAGAAAGCACTCTTTATCCAAAGGTATGATATTGTCTGAAATCTAATGCTTTTGAAAAATTCCAAAAAGTCCAAATATATTTTTTCATTACACAGAATGAGAAGTACAGGTCTTGAGACACCTGAACAACTGACCCCAGAATGGAACATTCCTTTTTTAGTTGTTTGTCCTTCCCTGCTGTGAATTTTAAAATCTTTCCTAGTCACATCATGCAAATTCACACTTTCTGTTCCCACTGTGGGAACTTCTGTTACAAAACTGTTTTTTTCAGAGCTTCTTCAGCATATAAAACACATAAAGTAAGTTTATTCCATTTTAATAAAATCCTAATGAAAACTAATAAGAGCACCTCAAGATTCTACCTAAACCCAGTATGACAGAAAATATTTATTACCCCATTCACAATCATTAGCTTTGATACTTTAAGGCTGAAATACTGCACTGTACTCTTGGAACTATTTTCAAGAGTCAGGCAATTTACATTTTTTTCAATCTCTGACAGTGCTATTTCACATGGGTGAGACACTTTTGGAAACCAGTGAAAAATTTTTTTTTCAGGGAAGCAGGGGGTCAGTTAAAGATTATAACAGTCTAATTGGCTGTAAACAGCGTGGCTGAAGGGAAAGCTGTGACCCAGATCCTCAGAATAGGACTGAGGGTTCAGTCTCAAGATAGAATATATTGGTCTGGGCACTTGTAGAAACACAGGCTGAGGCTGTGCAGCGTTCACAAAACTGTAAAACTAGAAAGTTGTCTGCTAGTGCACTTCTGTTTAATGTATGTTACAGACTTTTAAAACAAAAAACTGTCATCTGTGGACCAACTAATAGGTAGCACAGGAGATAGCTATAAACTGGCTGAACTAGAACTTTCTCTTCAGAGCTGAACTCTTGATCTCTGAAGGGAAAGAGTCTCTGCTGATTGTCTTTCTTTGGGTTTAGTTTAGCTGCATTGGGAGGCTGCACTGTGAAAGACTAAAATGTTACAGTGGTACTCCATAAATACTCAATACAGGCTTGTGATACATAGAGATAAGGAGTATGCGGTATACAATACATACATGGTACATATGTATTATGTACCATAATACACATGGTGTCATGGTGTTCCCAGTGCTTTCAAAAAGAGTTCAAACTTCATAGGGCAGGGGACTAGCTTTTTTAGCATGATGAGTTCAAGGATACTCCTTGACTAACTTATTTGGGGACTCACTGAAAATCTTAGTTGTTTCAGTCTGAATCCGGAGTCTGACAGTACACTCTGTGCCGGCCCAGTCAATACGAATCAGAACTAGCACTTGGAGATTTGAATAGAGGACAGTCTACAATAAATCCCTTAGACATAGACTGAGGCTTAGTTGTAAAATCTCAGATCATGCTATTTGACAGTGTGTGGTAGAGAGCAATTCAACCTGTTGAATTTCTAGAGGTTCAAATGCTGGAGTTAATCCTTTATTGATACGTTATGTATCTTTCTGTCCTGAGAGTAGTTCTCTGCAATAGGATACAAATGTCATAAAATATTTATGAAATACAGACAATTCAGAAGACAATGTCAGAGTCATTCAAATATGAAGTAAGCATACTCCAAATCTTATTTTGTTTTTTAACCACATTACAAAAGCCGAACAATTGTTTGCAGCCATGCACAGCTTTGTCTCTGCAGAGGGGTGTATTCTTTCCTTCTGTTCTGAGGTTACAGAAGGTGCAGCAGTTCTCTGAAATGACTTGAGTGCGGCTGTTTGTTCAAGAGTCAGGAAGTGACAAGCTATTCAGGAAGTACCTCAAAGCAATTAGATTTCTCCTGTCTTTGGCTGTTAAGATGCCACATCTCCTATCTTTACACACCATTCACTCTCTTCACAGAAAATGAACTGAAAAGCCAAAGTCTTATTTAAGAAATGTGCCCAGTTTATAGCAAACACCTTGCTATATTGGTCAAACATTTAACTAACTGTAGGGGCCCTGCAGTATGTCAAGACAGAGAAATAGTTAGTGAAATATCCTGTGCTTTATAGGTCTAATTCTTTGAGCACAGTACAGTAGCTGGGCAAAAGTCCAGATCTTAGGCACTCGATGATTTAAAAGATATTTTGATTGCAGGGTTCTGAAGCTCTGCCACATGTGTTCATGATGAAAATTAACTAGGTTTTGCATGCTATTGTAATAAGAACAAATGCATATTGAAGCCCACATTAGCAAAATGTTGGGAAATTGTTATTTTTTTACCCTTTTTTTCTTTAGTCCTTAAGCCTCAATTAGCTGTCTTTACACATGAAGATGCAAGGACACCCTGGAGAGAGGAGCCAGCAGGTCATTTCCTTTCTCTATGTCCTCACCCTCACAGGCCCTTGCAGAGATTAGGCGGAGACATTGTCTTTCTGATATCACTACTCTCTCGGTCGACAAGACAAGAGCAAAGGATCTCTTCACAGATTGTATGATTGTAGAGCTCTCTTTTTTTAAAATGGTGGATAAAGGAAAAACAAATCTTACTTCAAATACAAGAATACTGTTTTGATTGCTAGGTAAACTCACAGGGTGATTGTAATTTTTTTTTTTACTGAAGCCTAGTGTCATCCAAGAAGTGAAAAGTGTATAAGACCTCATTCTTTGAATTCAAACGTAGACCATTATCATCAACAGGAAACTAAAAACGTAACACTGATGTTAGACAGCCAAAGACCATTAAACACTGTACAGATTAGTTACCTCTGTGACATTTAAACTTTAAACCTCACATCCGAAGGAGGCTCCACAGCCAAAATTTGTTTCCTTTCTTCTCTTTTCAGCATGGAATAAACCTTCACTTGTTCCTTTGCAGCCTACGCATGCTGATGCAGCTACCTACTTGCACTACATTAAACTTTTATTAGAATGGTTCTCCTTCCTTATTCGCAAATGCTGTCCCAGTATTTCTTAATTCTCTTCGACATTGGCTTGGCCACACCTTGGTTTGTGCCCCTGACTTCCTAAATGGGCATTGCCATTTTTTACATCATCTCGCCCCGCTCCCAGATTATGCCCTGGTAAACTGAATCTGCAAAGCTCAAGCCCTTTTCTGCAGCCTAACCTTGTACAGTTGTACAGTTTGCCCCGTTCCCCATTCCTAAGACTTTCAGACCCAGACTCTCAGAGACTAAAATAGCAAATGATTCTGCAGGTCCCACAGGAAATGTGCTGCAAATTGAATTAGACTCTCAAACCCCTGTAACTTGCAGAGCATTGATAATAACCATAGGAACCACATCAGTGAGAAAGTGAAAGGAAACAGGCGTCTGTTCTTATCACCCATTTACTGATAGTGGTATCAGCTCTGCGACATGCCTCAACTCATTGAGTTACATTGTGTGCGGTGTCAGGCATGGACATTTTCTGATATGTATGCTAAAAATAAATTACTGATAGCATAACATTACAAACTGGCTCGTAGGATACACTGCACGGATCTCAGCAAGGTTATGAGTTGTGAGTGGGAACACTAGGAAAGCCAGGTAACTACTTGTACATTTGCTAACAACATCACCGGGTTGCGCAAATGGATTGGTTGCTGTTATGTGTGCCTCAAAATAACCTAGATACAAATTACTGCAGCTGTGAATCTTTTGCTTTGTAGAGTGCACTCAGGTTCTAAAACAACAATGGGCTCATACAAACCATGTAAGACGATGAGCCACAGGCAAGAAATGAAATTAAAATGAGATCCCAGTGACCTAAAAAAACACTAAAGCATCTTTAAGAAATGTCATACTGTATGTGTGGCACCAGATTAGACAGAAACAAAAATCAATAGCCGCAGAAATTGTGTTGCTAAAACTGCAAGCAAAACCACATTGTTTCCCTTGATTAACTGCCACTGGAAGGTTTAATAGAGAAGCAGAGTTACATGAAGGAGCTACTGTAGCATGTGGGTACAGAATGGGCACATGGCATATGTCTGATTTAGAATTAGCGGGTACCAGGCTTTCTGGACTAGCCTGTGTGTGTATGTGTCTGGAGGCTAGCTGTGCAGTCACTCTGCAGTCTCATATCAGGTGCTGAGACTCTGAGGGACAGATGGCTGAGGCGTGACGTCAAGGAGCTCTTTGGAGAACAATGACCAGAGTGTGCTCTCCCAGTGTGGGCTGAATGGAGCTCAGTGTCTCCGCGGGCAGAAGGAAAGCCACCCTCTGCCTTGGCATTCCTCAGCTGGCGAGGGGGTTCTGTCTATACACACATCTTACAGCACCGGAGCTGCATTTTCAATCTGAAAAAAGTCAACTTGCCTTTAGACCTCTTTTATCACCTGCCTGAGTTTTTTTATTTTCTTAATACCTATGTAATCTTGATCTTTATAGTTCATCTTTTTACATAACATTACATACCATGTTTCCATGGTTTACTGGCTTTACTTTATAAACCTTTCTCCATTTAGTATGAACTACAAAGTGTAGCTACGGTCCAGGCTGTGTGAGGGTGATGGTGATCAAAAACAAATAGGACTTGAGCCTGAGACATTTGCTCTTAAGCCAAATAGGGAGTTGAAGATGGTTGTCCTTGACATTAGTGTGGGATGACCAGAGAATGGGCAGTGAAAGTGAATCTGTCCTCTAAAGATGTAACCAGTGCTATAGTTGATTTCTTTCTAAATGGATATTTAGTTCTGGTACTGATTAACAGAGTAACCAAAACAATAGGTACTGTTCATTGTACATACTGTAATTCTGAAGCTCTTTCCTTTTTATAAGGCAAACTGGACTGTCTCTCTTCAGGAATGGCAGATGATCCAGTCATTGATACTCTTCTTTACACCTCACTTGGCAGGAAAGCATTAGAAGATTATAGGATGGATCGATCTGCTTTCAGCCTCTGTCTCAGTTGTTCCATAACCAGCAGTTTCTATTACGCTCTTCATAACTGTTAAATGAGAGCCTTGGAATTTTAACCAGAAAAGCATGAGTCAGGTTGTAGTTGTTTTTTCCATAGCGCATTTGTACAACGCAAAAAATATTGCCCTAATTATGATGAGTTTGATGTTATCTAATTCCCACTCAAGATATTTGAAAGGCCCTGCTTAAACAAAGAAGGTTCCCAGAATTAAATGACCACTGTTGATGTTCTATTTTAAATAGTTACCGGAATCTCCAACAAGTGGACTTTCAGGAGTTCATTTCAGTACAGAGTATAAATACTCTCTCTCCCACAGTAATATACAGAAGGAGGAATGTCAGTTCTTGACTGAATTACAGTTGTATTTCTGTGGGACACTGAGATTTTGGGCAGCCTACATACACTGTACGCTCCAAAAATTATTTTTAGAATAGAAGTTATCATTGTACTGTAGTTAATTTTAAAACTATTGTACATTGGGCAATAATGGCTTGCATTGCCTGAATTGCCCATGGATGTTCTAATTAAAATAAAACAGGATGTTTAACAGAGCAGATGGAAGCACTTTGGCAGTGATTGCCCAGGGTAGCAAGACCCTGTCCACAGTGCTGCTTGATATTATTGCACAGGAAACTCAGAGTGTGAACATCAATCACTTAAGATTAGCAGTGTGGCAAAATAAAAATACGAACTGCACAAAATCTAACCCCTAGATAGAAAACATATATTTCTGTGCTGAAAGTCATCCACTCTCCAACAGCATTTCTCAATGCATTTTCATTTGTTAAGTGTAGAACATAAGTTGAGATATTTCTTTACTTGCATCAGTTATTGTATGCAACGTTAAAATCTTATGTTCAAAGTTAGAAATAGATAGTGCACAGTGTCCGTGTTTCATTGCTTCTGATGTTTGATTCTAGGTGGCCATTAAGTCCATCCGGAAGGAGCGCATCACTGATGACCTGGACCGCGTGCACATTCAGAGAGAGATCGAGATCATATCCTCCCTGAAACATCCCAACATCATCTGCATTTATGAAGGTCAGTGCAGGCTAGGGAACACCATTCTCTATAAGACATGATTGAACGAATGATGTCTGACCTGAGGATATGTCTGCAAAGGAACAGGTAAAGGTTAACTTCTTGCTGAAAAATATAACAAAGAAACACTATATTTTGGCTGTTGAGCCTAAATGTTCACCTGAGGAAGGCTCAACAGCTGAAAAGTGTTTCTTTTTTCTTCTTTTCAGTAAGGAATTAGCCTTTCATGTTCATGAAATGTTGTATAATAAAGAACATATGGAGAATAATATTTCAGATCAGGTTATAATAATTGAATATCTTATAAATAGAAAAAGAGAACTATGTTGTGGAACATCAAATATATTTCATCATCAGGCATTCATAATTTGCTTTTTGTTTAGTAGTCATCAGATTATGAATGTATATTTAATCCTTTAAATTTTTTAATTGCTGCATCACACTATGGGGAGTTATGCTAAAATAGTTGTGTAGAAATTTAAATTACCTCTGATGAGTCTTCTGAAACATGACTATAGCCGTGTCTGGCTCAATCATTATTTTCACATAGCTGATCACAGTCCATGGAGATTTGAAAGGATAAAAGCTGCTAGGAGTTTCTGATTTAGTGTTGGAAGGTATGTGATATTCAGATAAGAATTCAGTTTGGACTTCAATAAGAAAAAGAAATCAAAGAGAAATATTGTGGAAAAAATGTCAGTTGCTCCAGGAGTCTACCCAAAGATTAACAGCTGGTACAGGTTTCAAATAAAACATGTACAGTATGATCTCTCCAAAAGAATGCGACACCTTTCAGACAGATGACAGGCTCCATCCCGTTTGAAGTTATATGGGAAAACTGCAGTCTTCATTCCATTTGTGGATTGCTATTAATTATACGCGAAACACTATCAAGTCAGGCCTTGCGGCAGAAAATGCTTAGAAGACTCATCCTTGGGCATTGAACAGATAGAAAAATAAAGATAGCCTAAGCTGCTTCTTTCAGACTCTTTTCCGTATTCTGCTAACATAAGTGTTGCAGGAGGCGGGAGGGGGCGATGACAGTGGTTTTCTGTGCCTCTGCAGTGTTCGAAAACAGGGACAAGATTGTGATTGTGATGGAGTATGCCAGTCGGGGTGAGCTGTACGACTATGTCAGCAACCAGCGCAAACTCCCTGAAACAGAGGCTCGCCACATCTTCAGGCAGGTCACCTCAGCTGTGCACTACTGTCACAAGGTGAGCTCCCACAAGCCTCCCTTCTGAGCTGGAGAAAAGGCCAGGAGTTTGTGGGAGGACTTGCTCGTTAAGCTTATTGTTTAATTGACAGATGAAAAAGAATATTTTTAAAAATCCCATTAACTGGCATTGGGAAGGGAACCTCGTTTCCCCATCTGTTCGCAACACTTTCCACACCCTGGATCTCTCATTTAAAAACTAATCCTCAGTTTAAAGAAAGCACATTTAATCAGCAGTTAAGCCACTGCTTTAAGATGACTTTTAACACCTGTTTGGAGGTGCTAGCTCAAAACGACACTAACTTGGGGTTGAGTTAAAAATGTGTGAACAATAGGAATTGTAACTGTGTGATGAACAGACTAGTTTTGCTTGTTGTGAACTGTTATGTGTTTTGCCATGTATTATTTCTCCCCAGATTACAGGGCAAAATATTAAACATGCCTTCTGATAAATTAGGAGATGGCTATACGATTGTATTAATAAGTTTAAGAGACGAAGAAAGAGAGGAAAAAAAGAAAATGAGAAGGTTTGTACAGAATATTTCAGCTCTGGTAAGGATCTTAAAGAGTGCCATCCAGCAGCAAGATGCTCGTATCTCTTTGTTCTGATTGCGATTAAAAAAGAACACTCCAGAATCTCGGATTTCAACTACAGACTTTACTACTCAGCCACGGTCTTGTACCTGTTATTATGTTACTTAGGCTTCAATTGGAAAGTCACATCTATTGAAACTGTTACGGTACGTGGTCCAAAATATTTGTTTATTGATTCTGCCAGAGTAACTTAATGGCATTTCTTGACTGTACAGAAAAGCAGTTCTTTTTCAGTCTTTTTACAGTCTACAAAAGGACCTCACCTTGAGGAACATCAAATGAGGGAGCATGGTACTTTGGTAGCTTGTGACAGTGTATTTGTGACATCTTTTGGAGAAATAATCTCTCTCTTTTTTGGAATTAGCTTTGTGACCATTCTTTTTAAATATAAAGAAAAAATATGGAGGACCAAATTGTCAGCTAAGTTTTGTACTGAAATCATTGAAAAGCTACCATCTGGATTGGATTACAGTTTCACAGCAGAAGTGAGTTCATATTAGGTTAATGCTTCACAGTGCCGAGAAATACACCTTCATAATTTGTCTTTTAAAAAATGTATGTGTAGGAATGCCACTGTTTCAGTATGAGTATTAAGTCTTAAAAGATTAACCTATTTTCTTTGTTATGATTTATGGCTGAAATTTTAAAACTAAAACAGCTTGAGCAAGTTCCTGCAACATTTTTAAAAATGTGACCACAGTTGAATTAGTGATATACACTAAGCCTTGAACTATATGGGCAAAGTTAAAATATTAACATTTTATAGTTATTTCATTTATAACATATTGAAATGTTATTTTTGTTTTCTGAAATCCTTCTACAACGTCTGTGTTTTATGTGGGGAAACAAAATCCCATTCTAAGCTTCTTAACTTTGGAATACTAATCCTCAGTTTGAAGGAGAGCTACGTTTTGGAAAAAGAAATGTTGGTTAAACTGTATGCAAGAAATATGCAAAATTTTTATTTAATCAATGTCCCAGAAGGAGGTTCTAGATTCTAATGTGTTAGCTAATCTGCTTTCCCTTCTCTTATCCTTCAAATACATGCTGTTTTCCAGCACCCATGAAATGTGTGGACTTCATCCACTTGTTCTTCAGTATTTTAAATTCAGTAGTTCTGTTAAACGCTAATTAAAAAAGAGAAGAAGTGTAATTTCGGTAGTGAGCTTTATCGGCGTGACAATCCTTTCTGAGGAGCATGACAACCCATCAGTAATTCACGAGGAATGACAAACACCCAGGATGAAAGCGTCATAGAGTTAAATTGTGGCTTAACCCGCTTGGCGTAGGGCTGACCTCCCGGCCATAGGACAAGGAGGCCAGGACCTCCATGCAGGGACCAAAAGGGGCAGCTGCAGAGATGGAGATGGGGTGGAGGTGGGATGCAAGAGACATGCAAGAGAGAGAGATAGGGATCTTGTAGGTATTTATAGCTTTTGGGAGAAGAATGGATTGTCAGGAGCAATTGCTAATGACTGACGGCTGCGTCTGATTGAACTTGGTTGTTGTCATCCCTCCCGAACTTTTGTTATAAACTCTGTTAATGTGACTGTCAGATCCTTCCTCCTGTTAATGCGGAATGAGGCAGGGAGCTGTGGGGTGGAGGGAGGGAATGTCATGGAAGAATGACATTTCCAAGCACGTCAACATGAATCCATGAGTTTTCCCCATCTAAATGCAGAAAATGTTCTGTTTTAATTGTTCTGTAGTAAACTAAACCTCTGACCTATGGCGTCTCTGGTATATCACAACAGTGAACGGAAGACTTGGCAAAAGGAAAAGTTTCCTTTCAGGGAGCAGAAATCACCTGACAGTAGTTCAAGGCGAAAGGCAATCGAAAAAAAAAAAAATCAGTGCTGGGAGAAAACCTTTCTGAGAAGAAGCAGTCGCCACCGTTTCTCAACAAATCTCAGAGCCCTGTTAATCTGAATAGTGTGTTATTTTACATAGAGAAGAAAATCCCTTATATGCCATACTGTAAAACTTATTTTTGGTCTTTAAATCTTAATGCTTGTAGGTAGGCTTCCACCCAGAACTGACCCTAAGGTGGCACTGTGACTTATTATTTCTTTTGTGGTTAAACTGCTTCTTCTGTTTTCTCTTAAAATGACATTCAGGAGCTACTAGAAAGTGGGCAATGTCTATCACAAAATCTCAATTTGTATTGTACATGTGAAAAACAAAACAAAAACGTGAAAAATCTATGATCACTTTTGCTAATGTGCATTTTTATTTGGCTAATGCCTTGATAAATGTCTATGCCTTCAGTCCTGTCTTTCACCTGCTGCAAAGGCACCAAGGGTGCAGCACATTTTTTTTGTACTGCACCCAAAATGGTGAGACCTGAATTCAAGACAGGAACCATGGATGGACATTGGAGGCTCTATCACAAGTGCCAAGGTATAGCTGCAAATTCTCTCTGTAGGAAACTCAAAAGCCAAGCCAATGCTGATCTGCTTTTGTTCACATTGTAATTCTTCAGCAAGAGAGTGCCTTTCAATTAAAGGTTATTCATGGGAAAATGCCAGATCTATTTATATTCACCCAGGATTATTAAAGCTACCGGCAATCAAGCCACCCTCCTATTCTGACCTTTGACCATCAGCTTGGCTCTATCTGTCCCATTCAAGGCTGCGATAGCCAATCACAATACTCAGAATCATTGAATCAAAGGATGGTGGTTTTTGTAGTCTGGCCAAATACTATTATAGACAAAACCTCATATGTAAACAGTTCCATATTTGTTAGTACAATACAATTCATCCCATTAGTGCTCCGGTTTTATGAAATAAGGAAAAAAAGCAGCTTTATTTATTCTGCTGAGTTATCTCGTCAGAAATGTTAATTGTAACTGAAAGTTGTTTCAAATACAATAAAAAGATGAAAAGAAAATATTTGTACAGAATACTAGAAACGAAATGTTGTAAAAGATTAAAGGGGTATCGTTCTAATCATACTGTACATAAGGACCTGGATAACTAAAATCGATGTGTTTACATTTTTACAAGTCTCTTGAATGATGCTTTGCAGGCACAAAGATAAACTCATGCATACACCAGTATATACTGCTCACACATGATCTTTTTCTCCACACAATATCTCCTTAATTCAAGTGGTCTCTTTCCTATACAGTGCAAACTCAGATGTGCTGGGATCTGGCTCTTTATACAGCCAGCAGAGTCCTCAGAAGACAGCTAACTTAAAATCTCCTATTGTAGGTGAAAGACATCACATCAATGCAAACTTCTATTAGAAAAATCTGTTTGAAACAGGTGCTTAAAAAACATGTAAGGGAAACCTCAAAATAACAGTTGGGGAAAAAAGGTCAACTCAGTATAAGTAACTACATGATGAAAATATTATGAGGGCCCATCATATCAGCTTTGGAAAAGAGGTCTAAGATTCTAAGGGAGTTTTTCTGCACCTGGCATTTATTGACCACACTGAACTTACTGTAAACGGGTGGGAATCGACTTCATTCAGTGAGTCAACTTATGGGGGGAATCAACAGGATCAGCTGATGAGAGAAACTTCTTCATTGGTTGAATTAAATGGGAAATTAGGGTCAGATTTTGCCAGCCTACTGTCATATGTAACCAGCACACCTACTTTTACAAATAGTGCTATGGAGCTTTTAGTCAGGACTTATTACCCTACTGGGGCATTTCTTTGGAAATTCTGATCCAGAGGGTGGAGCACCATCTATTGGTCAATCAAAGCCACGTGCAACAGCAACCTGACTTTTCCTTGGAGGTCTGACCAGACCCAGCCAACTTGCTGAGCTTCTCAGATCAGATCAGACTAGAAGGTGGAAACACTGTTATTAAGATGATAAGATGTTAATCCACACATCACTCAAATCAGTTCTTCAGTTAGGGGTGTCTAAAAAATGCTATATACAGTGCATTTTGAGAATTATTATTTCAATTAGTTTGTTGCTCTACGTACGGTGAGAATCTTCTGGCAGTTCAAGTTGAAATGGAAAAGTAGTTTAGTAAATTTCCCAACTGGGGCTCGACATTGAAACTGTAAACAGAGATTTTTTACCTTAAATACCTTAAATAATTATTACAGTATGTATTGTTGGAGAACATTTTCCCACTTCCCCTTAAAAGACAGTCAGGAGTCCGTCTCAGAAGTTAAAAGAAGTTTTAATTTCATGTACATGGGAGCGAAATACAGAGATGTTCTGTGTTTTTTTCTCAAAAGTAATTAAACTAGAACAGTCCTTAAATATATTTCTACCAGGCTTCCCTGTGCTTATCAGATTGGCAGCATTCCAAAATCGCTCACATCTTCCTAATTCCCTATTTGCCAGAGATAACGTCTTTAAACACAATTGGTTACTTAGGTTCGTAGCACGCATTAGTATATAACACTGTATAAAATTACGTGTCCAGCATTCTTCCAATCCAGTTCAAACTAGTTCTAAATGTCCACCTTATAAAATATTGCAGCTTCAGCAGAAAGAGTGCCCACAAAGTTCACAAAGAACGGTACCCTGCAAAATAAATAGCAGTAACATCTGCGGCTCTCTCAGCACAATTGCAAATAATTTTACCCATTAGGTTAAACTAAAGTATTTTCCTTTAACTGCCATGTGCAAATCCACCCTAATGCTTCAACGGTTTCATTTCTTTTTCTTTAGAAAGTTATATATACAGTATACAGTATAGTTCAGATGGGTAGCTGCGCCAGTATGCGTAGTCTGCAAAGGATATATATCCTATACAGTATATCCCATATATATAGCATATCTTTTAAAAACCTGTATATCTTTCCAGTCTGTAACCTAGTCAAGTCTGCTAAAGCTACAGTATTAGAATTTTAAATATCAAATCTAATTTCACACTCTGTTTCTTTTTCTTTAAGAGTGGTCTGTAACATTGCCCAACTGATATGGTATATACCAATACTGTACCAACTGCAACAGGATAGAAGCTCTAATTTATCATTTGAGGGAGGCTTGCTCAGCACTTTGTTAGCAGTGTTTTGCTTATGCGGGGATTACTGATGGATTATGTTTATCCAAATATAAAAATTGATTAATTTATATTATGTTAATTATATATAAATTAACATTACAAATGAATGATAGACCAGGAAGCCAATTAAAAAAAAAAAAACTTAAAAGATTAGTTTCTCTTGATATACATTTTAGCAGTGATGATTTCTGTATAATGTTCTCACAATTTCAGAACTGCACTGCCCATAACTCTTAACTGTAAAACACTGATCCATTTCTGCACGTTTTCCACTGTGAGCAGTGAAGAAGCCAAATGACCGTTGTTAGTCAAATTTGTCTCAGATAACGCTTTTAATATTAATATTGCAGCGTCCCATTCTTGGATACACATTCCAGAATCTTCAGGAGTTTGGAATAAAAATATCCCCTTGAGAATGGTGTCACTGAGGGTCAGACCAGGCTTTCCAGCTGCACATTTTTCCAGATGAGAAGAAATGTAAGCCTTGTAATGAAGCAATTCCCATTGGTAAATGGGATGATTGGTAAATAAAACAAAACTAACCTTGCAGTAGCCCACAGATGAGTGTAGTAGGAAGAGAACCCTGCAAGTACACAACAACAATCATGATTTATTGGTTACACTTGGAAGTCTGGTACTGTACAGTATGTCCGTCCCACCACAAAAACAGTTTTTCTAATTTAATTATTTAATTTAATTTAATTAATTATATTTCCGTTTTCCATAAAATTGGAAAATACATATTTGTTTTCAGCTCCAGATTTCACTACATCCTAGAAAGAGCTCTTTCTGTTTCTTACTTTGAATGTTTGTACATTTGCTGTGCACAAAATACCATAATAAACCACTCACAAATTTAATTTAAACTGAATGAAATACGTTTTTCTTTAGCTGTTTTTGTCAAATAAGCTTGAAATTGAAGTTGCCATGCATCTCTGGAAAAAATAAAACATGGTCACATTTTCTAAAAAGTGCATTGCAGCTTTGTTAGTCATTAAAAAAAAGAAGAATAGATCTAAATTGTTCTCTTGTTTTTACTTGTTAAATTGTTGAAAATAAAAAAGTTCACATAATTGTTTTGGATTATAAGGCTGTTGTTATATTCTAGTATTTTTATGTGTAGCAAAGGATGGCACTATTCGCAGTGGGTAGCATTGGTACCTCGCACCTCTGTAGCCCTGGGTTCAATTCTGCAATCTGTATGGAGTCTGTGTGTTCTTACCATATTCACGTGGGTTTCCTCCCACAGTCCAAAGACATACTGGTAGGTTAATTGGCTTCTGGAAAAACTGGCTCTGGTGTGAGTGTGTGTATGTCAGTGTCTGTGTGTGCGCCCTGTGATGGACTGGTGTCCTGTCCAGGGTGTATCCCACCTTGAGCCCATTGCTTGCTGGGATGGGCTCCTTCTACCCCTCGACCCTCGATTGGATGAATTGGTTAGAAAATGGATGTCTAGATGGACGTGTAGCCAAAATCTTTAAACATCTGAAGTAAGTAAGCCCAGATCAGGGCAAGCTGCTTCTTAAAGTGGGCGTCAGCTGAGCTCTTTGTACTACTTTGGAGTTGTTGTTGCATTACATATAGTATTCAGTACAGCATGTCCCCCCAACCCAAGAGGCACTCAGCCAGTGCTGTCACTGGGGATCCCCAGCCCAGATGTGCACTTAAGCTTTCAAGCCTTTAGGGTGGAAGATGAGATCTTTAATTAGTCAAGCAGCTCAGGAGATGTGAAATTCATGATACTTTCAAAGTGGTCTAATTCCATGTTATTTAATTCAGTACTTTTTTTCAATGACATTTGCCAAAATGAATTTCAACCCAGGCGACTGATTTCTGCATCTGATTGGAAAGAGAATTTGAATTAAATGTGACAGATCAGATTAAGCAGTTGTTTTTGTTGACTGGTGAGTGTATAACCTCAGTTCTTGCAAGATCGATTATTTTTAATTCTGTCTTTATATGGGGACGGACCCAAAGACAGACCCACAGACTAAAAAAGCAAAAAGTAACATTGCACTCAAACACATTTTCCGTAGTATACTGTACTGTATGTGTCATTCATTTGGCAATGCTTCAAAACCACAGTCGCAGTTTAATATAATATTTGTATTTGTAGTTGACTATTTGTAGTATATCTGGGCCTCTAGGATAACAAAGGTGCAATAGTGAGCTTTACCTTTAATAATCTGCATGGTTAAGGTTAATGCTGAGACGTTGGAAGAGAGATTTATTTGTATATGTTTTGATGAGATAAAGTGCGTTCCTTTTACTTTCAACAATACTGTACCTTTACATGAACTTTCCAACAAATTGCCTTCGATTTAAGCAGTCAGAGAACACAAGAAGATTATTTGTCCTTTTGATCACAACTGTTCCAAATGCTTTAAGGCTGGGGAAAATTAAACATTTCACACTTGGGTTCTTCATAGATCAAAGAGGAAAAGCTTGTCCTCCAATATTTCAGATAATTTACAGTATCTTAAGTTTGCTCATATACAACTGGCATACTGCATATTATACTCAAACTGGCTTTTCCCAGTGAAGATTGTTCCTATCCCTCTCTGTTACTGATACTTACCTATGGATTTCCACTTTTAGGTCCGTTTTGAATGTGTCCTCTGATAGAATCAAAGTGACTAATGTGCTTTGATTTGTGACTGAGCCTACAGCTGCTGAGCCCTCAACTACTTCTACTCAATGGCAATTGCAAAGTCACTGCCAGCTTCAGGCTTCATGACATCTATTGTTTGCAGGTCTTGAAGCAGCCAAAAACAATATTTTACTAGGCTGGTTCAAGACAGAGATAGGACTTAAACCATACTGTACTTACTTGCAATAATATCCAGACAATATTCTTCTGGAAAAAGTTACATTTTCTGGTACAAACAGAATGATTAGAAGCCTTCTTTAAGTTTAAAACATAGGTTTCAGCATTCTGGTTTCAGAAAAAGGTTTTCCATTTTTCAGCACTCTATTTCTTTGCAAGTGCGTTTGTGTATTTGATGTTTTTTTTTGGAAACATAATTGTAAAATAATGTTTAAAAGAAGGAAAATCACATTTTAAAGATCAATTTTTCTGGGATGTAGGCCATGCCAGGCTGTTAAGCAGTTGCCAAACCCCAGTTTTGAAACATTCGGCTTGTTTGCTAATTTGGCTCTTATCTCTCCTTAGAACGGTATCGTCCACCGTGATCTCAAACTGGAGAATATTCTTCTGGATCAAGACTATAATGTCAAGGTAAAGTCGCTTGAACTAATTAGGTGCTAAAATTACTTATCTACTGTAAACACATTGGAGTGATGTTACATTTGTGCTCTGGTTGTTTATACTTTTGATTTGCTTTGACTGTAAATAGTGCTCTTTTGTGAATGGAAGAAGACATACTGTAAGTCTAAATATTTAATCTTCTGTAAATGACACATATCATGACGAGCTCATTGTCCTCCAAAAAAATTGAAATGTTAAACAACAGTACTAAGTCATTCTCTGTTGGTACACACAGTCATACTGCACGGGAGATGTGTGAAGGTAATGTCAAAGGGCAGATTCAATTAAGCAAAAACTGTGTGAAGAATCTAATAAACCATCTGAAAAATTCTAAAAATATCATGCCAGTTGTTTTAAAAAGAACCCATTCCTTGCCTTTTATGGAAGGTGTGCGAAGCTCTAGGGAATGCAGAGGACGTCAATGATTTAGAGGTTTTTCTATACTGACAGTATAGCAAATATTAAAATGACCTTTACACCCTTACCTAGGGCGTCATTTACCATACTGCTAAAAAACAAGAGGAATTAAAATACTGGAAACTACTGCTTCTAAGACAAATGTTACCTTACAGAAAAGGGGACACTCGCAGTATTTTTTATGTGTGGAAAGATTGTGAAATATCTCCATAAACAACACACGTCCAGTTCAAAATTGCACTTCAATGACATCTCAGTTGGCAAGACTGTGATTCACAACAAAAAGCTTCCAAAAACTGTTGGACATTAACAGTAAAAATATTCCATTGCACCACAATGTACTGTACAAAATGAATCACTGCAAGTACTGAACTATTATAGATTTGCAGGTCTAATTGTATTTTATATGGGCAGTTTTCATTGAGAAATATGCCACAATTGCTTCCTCTTTCAGTACATTCATTTTCTGGTTTGAAGTTATGAAAATGGAATGTAAACTAATGAGTTCAGACAGAAGAAACATTTACATTTGAGTGGCTCTGTGTATGAGTGTATACGTGTATCTGAGATGGGTGGGGTTTAGGGTTAAGGGGCTGGTGCACTTCGGGAAGTATTTGATCATTGTAGTGATAATCATCCTAAGAAGGCTGTTTCACAGTTATCCAGAGGCCAGACCCACTGTGGCTATGTGAGGCATGTGGATAATTGTTTGGGATGTCACAAATCAGTCTAAAAGTATTCCTTTATAAGAAAGAACTTTATGTAGACATCAAATATGCAGCCACTTGGCCCAGAGTTATTGGAGCCAGGGATAATTTAATAATCTCCCCAGGCTCGAGTATTCTACTATGCTCTGGTTTACCTCACTGGCTGCTTGGATTAGCCTGCCACATGGCACAGTTCACATATACATGAAGTCAAGCCTCTTCACTACCCTGCACTGTTTTAGAGTGATAGCAAGCTTGTATTAACGACAATTCTTCTTCTCAAATTTGAGATTTAGCACTTGAAGTTACTCCTTTCTATTTTTCTTTCTTTTACTATGTACTGTAGAATACGATTTAAAGGTTTATCAAATGCTTTCAGAAATCAGGACCATTATAGCCAATGGCATCACACGAACAGCTATTAAGCTTTGTTAAAAGCTTTTCTTTAAAGGTTTTACTACATAATATCTGCTTTGTATATGATTCCCCATTGCCTTCTCAGGCTGTTTGTTTTGTGCTGGTATTATTTAACTGTCAGTCCTTCCTGTTTCTGTTCTTCCTGCAGACATTAGTGTTTTTTAACCTTGGTCACACACAGGTGTCTTTTATTTATTAACAGTACAGGCTGGAGATAATGGCACATTAGGAAAAAGAGATAGAAATGGAAATTAGGTACATCATTAACAACAAAACAAACCTGTAAACAGTACTTGTTTCCTGTTCTCATCTAGGTACAATGCTATTTTTTTTACATTTTGTAAAAGACAATGGTTCAGTGTCAGCAGAAAATTAATACTTACTCCCATGACCATTTCCTACTGAATTTGTGCACGGGGGCTGAAAATTGTCAATTATTTTAGTGATAAGGACCGGGGTTTACTGCAGGTTCACCAAAATCATTGTTTGCACAGATGGCCAGGACTGAACAGAGTTCAGTTTGAGAAACAGTAGTAACATCAAACACCTCCTTCAATCCCCTAATTCTGCCAAGCTGGTAGGCAATAATGTTGTGTGTGTTACCATGGTGAAAGTGTTTAATATTGTAGGCAATGCACAATAATATATAGTTTATAACTATTATTGTTATAAACTATAATTTATAGTGTATAATTGCACGATAATACACAGTTAGAGATTAAATACACGTCTTAATGTTTTTGTTTACCTCTAAAGTAAAAGAACAGTACATAATAAATGAGCTGCTAATTCTCATTGCCTATAGGTTTCCTTGTTGAAAAGGCTTTTTGAAAAACTTGTTCTTGTTGCCTCCAGCTGGCAGATTTTGGCCTGTCGAACCATTACCACAAAGACACAGTGCTGCAGACATACTGTGGGAGCCCTCTGTACGCTTCTCCAGAGATTGTCAATGGACGTCCTTACCAAGGCCCTGAGGTGAGGCCCTAGTTCATCACAGTACTGCTCACAGTGGATGCTAATGGGCTTGGGACTACAGGAGTGACCATATCTGGGATGCAGTAGACACCTCAAGATGAATCCAAAACTAGCTCGTCATTTCATCATTCTTTCTATAAATAGAATGATACAAAAGTTGTAAAAAAGAGCATAATATATTGGTACACCACTAATTTAAGGAAGAATATTAGATCATGTATAATATTATTAGAAATTTCACAACAAATTACTGCGTGACATCCTGTATATAGAGATATTCAGGTGGGGGCAAAACATACATGGAGTGTGACTGAGATGAAAAAGAGTACAATACAAAAATAAAAACTAAAACCACAGACAATAGCTGAACCATTGGTTTGTGAAAGGTATTATGAATAAAGAAGAACATTTTTTTCATTCAAATCAACAAAAATGTACATGCAAGGTAATGCAGGCTTTCCCAATCACACTTATTTAATACACTTCAGATAGTTCAGACACTGGTGTGGCATTATCACTCAAAAGCCAATATACCGTATAACAGTCATTCCTTTGGACCCTGTAGTGGATTAATCATGCAAGCAACATCCAGAGCAAAATGGTCAAACACTTGATCACACTGGCAGGGAATGAATTTCTAGATTTTGCATTTATAGTGGGTTCTGTAGTGAGAAGCATTGTTGAAAAACCGACGTTGACCGGCTGCAAAATACCACAGTCTGATAAACCATAGCATACTGTACATGTAAGTTAAAAAAAGATTTTCTCTACACCAAGCAGGCTGTGGGGTCTGTAACAACACTGTGACTTATTACAGAGTCTGACTATTATGATAAGAGCTCTGAAACTGGCAAGAGAGACTGCACATCAGCTGAGGAGGGCAAGAGGTGTGCATAAATGGATTGCTCGATCTTAACTCTCAGACAATGCATGTGCTGCCAGGGTCCACTCCCTTGCCCATCGCTGCAACATTCCAGGAATTTCTGTGCAGAAATAGCAGTTGATCTCATCTTTATTTCCTGTAATTTCATTTATTACATCTTACATAGCAGCTTACGGTATGTGCGCTGTGGTAATTTGTATCTGCTGCAGTTTATTATTGTGTTGGCTTTCTCTGCCTGGAGTGAGGGGGAAAAAAAAATTATGTGAAGACCTTAATGCAGTTTAAAGAAAATGCACAGGGAAGGATATTAGTGTTGCACAAATGCCCAATGCTACAGTATATGGGATCAAAGTGTGTGACTGGAATGTAAGAGATTGGCTAGCAAAGAGGAGTCTGTACAACACGACATACAGAGGTTGGTCACATTGCAACAACGAAAAGTGAAATATCTTAAATCAGTTCATCATGTCATCTGTCATAATAAAACCCTCAATACCAAATGCTATGAGAGCCTCTTTTACACTGCAGGCCAGTTGTGTATAGCTCCTATTTTAGCATTTACCAGAAAAAAGGTAAATTAGCTACTTATCCAAAACAACTGTTCGCAAATTAGAAGCTACTGGCTCACGGCAACATACCCGAAGGGACATCCTCTTAACTAAACGTGGCATTGATAATCTTTTGTAGCAATACTGTACTTTTTTGTTTTAATTGTACACAATTCAACACACCATTGATCTGTGCAAGCCTACTTCAGAGGCTTAATCAATTAAATAAAAACAAAGTTGCCTACACAGCTCACAGATAGTAACGCCATACATTCTTGCAACTTTAAAGCTTTTTCCCCATGATGTAAACATGTTTTAACAGAATGCTAACTGGTGTGTATTTCAGGTAGACTGCTGGGCTCTGGGTGTACTGCTTTATGCCTTGCTGTATGGCAGTATGCCTTTTGACAGTGAAAACTACAGGACACTGACAGAGCAGATCAGCCAGGCTAAATACAAGAAACCACAGTGTCCCTCAGGTACTCCTCCCCCATCTCCTCACTTCTCATGCTACTCTTCTTCTGCAGGCCTTGCAGCTGTCTTGGGGTGACAGCTGTGCAGAAATCCAATCCAGTTCTTCTGTTCTCATGCACTTTAACTTTCAAATTGAAAATCAAAATGACTGGCCCAGGAGAGCTCTGTAGTTTATATTTTCTTGATTGCTTTGTTCTGTGGACTAAACTCAATTTAGTCTAGCAAGTGCGACTACATTTTCACTAGTTTGCAAAGTACAGTCTCACTTTCATTAGTTTTTATTAAATAGCAAGATCATTTTCAAGACTGGACTGCCCAGTTAGGTTCATTGGAGTGCATTGCGTATAACAGATTGAACTTTGTTAACACGTCACTCATTTTGGATTTGGCTTCCTTTTACTGTTAAGATAATTAATACTAAAAGGAGAAACCATAATATAGTTGATCCAGACCCACATGCAGTAGTTTGAGCTGATCTTCAATTCACTTTCATAGTCCAAGTATTATGGACGCACACACACAAAATGAAACATTGAGTAAACCTGTGTATCAGTGGTTAATGCCAGTAATGTTTTCTGCCGTATACTGTGTTGTGAGCATTAGACAGACGGTGTCGTCTATAAGTCAGAATATCTGAGTCCCCCTTTTCAGCCAAAATAACCCTTATTCAGCTTCCTCAATATAAAACTGTTTTGTGTTGTGATTCACAGATGCCTGTGGACTTATTGATTGGATGCTGACAGTGACTGTAGAGAAGCGAGCGACCATAGAAGACATTGCTAATCATTGGTGGGTAAATTGGGGGTTTGAGGAGTCGGTGTGCGACTGCGCCTCTGCACAAGACTGCCACTCTCCTTTATTGGCACGCTACATTGACTGGCAGAACAGGCCCAATGCCAGCACTACCCAGGGATCGCCGGAGCTTAATATTTTTTTCAGCTTCCCTCTAAAACCCACTGGTGCCGGGGCTCAAGGGGTCACATGCCTAAAGAAATCCAAAAAGGAGAACGACATTTCTCAACCTGCTACTTTCACTCCAGTGGTGGACAAGAAACCAAAGGGCATCCTGAAAACCAGGAGCAGCTTTGATTCAGCTTTTCTCTCAGATGCTACTGGGGATGGTCTTTCACAACCCAGTAGCCAAACAAATGGACATCAAACAGCATCGCATACAGCCTGCTCTGAGAGCCTCCCTAATTCTTGTCAGCCTTCTTCCAAAATACCAAAGAAGGGTATCCTAAAAAACCTGCACCAGAGGGAGTCAGGGTACTCCTCTTCCCCAGAGAGGGGGGACTTTGTAGAGGGTTGTAGGGTGAGTGACGCAAAGATGGGGAAAGAGGAGCCCCAAACAAGGGGGATGGTGGCTCGTCGGAAGAAGGGGATTCTCAAGAGGAATGGAAAGTTTTCAACCAGCTTAGACCTGCCTGACAACTACTCCACCCTGCAGTTCTCAGAGGACGTGCAGCCCTTGATCTTCTCCGTTGGGTGCAGGGGGCATCAGCAGGCTCCAGCCCACAGCCGGCCACCCAGCGTCATCAGCGATGACAGCCTTCTCTCCAGCGACTCCTTTGACCTCCTGGATTTGGCCGCTCAAACCAAAAGGCGCCTCTTTGCGCAGAGCGAGCATCACGATGTTTACAGCTCCGAGGAAGAGCTGGAGAACCCGCGGGGTAGAGGCGAGTACGGGGAGGGCAAGCTGGAGGAGGAGATTTCACTGAAGGAGGGAAAGGAGCTCTGTCGTGAGGCCCAGGTGATCAGTAGCAATTTATAGCATTAGACCCCAACCTGGACAGATCCAGGTTGTTCAGACTGGACTGAAGCAAAAAAGGTGGGAAGGGTCTGTGAGGCAAACTGTAGTAGAGCCCTTTACTCATTTCCAATTTCCAATTTCTGACATGCACAGGTGTTGTCGGTTGAGTAGTACAACTACAAAATATCAAGGACATTGAAACAAAATCAACCCTACTCTTCACTGGTGCAACATCTGTGATTTAAAATCTTTGTTTTGATCTTTTCTTAAAGCTTTAAAGAGATTACGATATATTACACTATTCTACAATAGCACTTGGCCATATTTAGTATTTTTCTTGACATAAGTGAGGTACAACATTAAAGTCCGTGTCTCATTTAGTTTGACTCTAAATGGGATATGAATTGTACAGTGCAGGAATTGCGTGCAAGTATGTTTTACCTTTCACATATGGGCTTTACAGATTTATATTGTATGCCTTTCTGTACTGTAAAATCTCATCACAAGTCAGTTTGCATCAGTGCACATTTTTCAATCTCCCACAAATGAATGTTAAAAGTATACAAACATTTACTGTACTGTATATGAATTGTTAAATACTGTACAAATATGACTAAAATGAAGAGACTTTCAAACAAAAAATCTGAATTACATTTAACATTGTTTGTATAAATTTCCAAAGGCTATTCAGTCATTTTGCACACCTTGACCTTACATACTGTAATTTTGAAATGCTAAAATGAAATATAATTGTCGGTGTCTATCTCTGTCTCCAGGCACATTATTATACTTTTGACCATGGGTGTTAGATAAGTCACTTTAAATTGAATAGACTATGCCATGTATTATTTTAATTGAAGAAAAAATGAAATCCTGTATTTTTATGTTACATACAGTACAAGGCGACATGAACAGCTAAACGCAATGAAGGGTTGTTCTAGTTGTTAAGATGCCCTGTCTTCAGAAGGAGTATTGATTTCCAAGACGTAAGCAATTACTGTAGGTTCATGAACTCTTACTGAATTCAGTCTGACAACCCTGTGATGGACCATAATTGACTAAAAACTGGACTGTGTAATAGAAGTGGAAAATCTGAATTAGAAAAATGTCTGTTTTCATACAGCTGCATAGACAAAATAAATACTGTATAAATACAAATTAATGTTTGTGTAAAACAAACATTTTTACTGCTCCAAAAGGAATTGCAGATTACCATCTTGAGAACAAAATCCTCAACTGCTATAAAAACTATACATTTTTTAGAATTTCTTGTTAAAGTTTACTTGTTTTTTTGTTGTGAAATAAAAATACAGCACAGCTGTAAAGAAAATGAAGCTATATCTGTATGGCAACTGGAAGAAAAGAATAGTGTTTGAGTGGAAGAGGGAGTTATACATTTTTGCTAATATATATTTTCTGTTTTGTTATGTAGAAATTTTTAATTTTTGT
Organism: Lepisosteus platostomus; assembly: GCF_059453375.1. NCBI lineage: Eukaryota > Metazoa > Chordata > Actinopteri > Semionotiformes > Lepisosteidae > Lepisosteus > Lepisosteus platostomus. The sequence goes on from NC_142616.1 coordinate 57,324,140, forward strand.
GTTGGAGTGTTTGGTATTGTAAATAAATGCTTAACAATAAAGAGGGAAATGTGTTTATATTGTCTAAACATACATGTCCCCTGTTATACATTATATTCCCATACTTATATAATCACTTATATTGTAATGATTTTTATCATTTTTATTATCAAGGTGAATAATTAAATCATGACAAATTAAATTAAATATAATATTGATGGATGTACTGTAACTGGCTTTACCATGGTTAATGAAGAAAGCAGTAGAACTTAAAAAAGGAAGCACAAAACAGACTTATCTAAACCTCAGTCTTTTTCTTCCTAAATACTGTTGGACCGATGTGGTTCTGTAGGATACAATAAAAGTTTACAGTGCAGTTCAAGCTGCTCCACTAACAAAGACACCAGCTATAAATTGTGAATGTTTTTTTTTTGGCCTTTTATATTTTTAGCCTTCTGGCAAAACCAAAACTTCAAATGTTTCAATTTTAAATCGGCCAACATGAAAAAGTTAATCTCCAAAATGAGATACAAGACGAGCAAAACTGACTACGTTGCGGACTGAGAAAATGCTTAATACTATGAAACGCATACTGTTCATGCTGTCTTTAATGGAGCATACTGTAGCAATGATCAAATTGCTCAAAGACTATGCTTTATGAATTTACAGAAGCATCAATTATCAGAATAAGCAGAATTATATAACAGTATTATGCATTTAAATAGAAATGTAATAGTGCTCTTTACCTTTAAACATCATATACACACAGTTCCCCTCAAAAACAACTTTTTTTGTTTCAGTATGTACATCTTTAAACATTAGCTAGAAAATTGTACAGAGAGGAATTGTCAGTGCTTTGACAGTTCTTGAATGAATTTTATTTTCCCAAGGAACAAAATATATGCATAAAAAGCATTTTTATAACAATAGTTCATAGCATGTGAGGGGAAGATGTAATAAGTACAATATGAACATATCAGATTTCAAATCTCAACGTTATAAAACTTGTTACTTTAGGACACTCTTAATACTTCAATGATTAAAGACTGTACAAATAGTGAAAAGATATGCAACTTAAGGATGCTATATAAAAAGTACAGTTTCAAATATGTATTATCCACACTTTTGGTATATGTATTCTTTGTTCAACACTGTGTGGAAGAGGTATCAAAACCTAGCTGAATAACAAAACTCTGCAGGTAACCCCCTTGTTGTCATCACAAACACACATCAATATAGAATTAATGTCTTTTGAAAATTATCACTTTGTCATTTAACACTGGAAGAGGTAGGCAACAGTTTTCTAAAGCACTGTTGTGTTGAAAAAGAGGGCATCATTTGAAATGATGAGTTGCACAACCTACTGTAGCAATAACTAAAGCTCACACAGGACATTCATCCTTGGTTACGGAAGATACAAAACATCCGACTCTATGCGTCATCAGCTTGGGAAATATTTTAAATACTATGGGCAGATTTAGGAGCTGTCCACTAGTACAGCAGTGATATTTATAATGATTTAAATGTCAATATTCTAAGCAGTCAAATGAAGGTCCTTAAAATAGTTGTACTTCCTGAGAATTAGTATTGTAAAATTTATGAAAGCAATGTACACTACTACAGCAAGGGATGGGCAATGGAACACCTATATTTAAAAGCAATACTCCCAGAATAGATTTTCATTTCTCAGAAATACACTGACAGATTTTCCATCGTTAAAAAAAACATAAAGAGCATGACTGCTGTTTACTCCATGCGATCTATTAAGACAAGCCAGAAACAGAACTGTGATACAATACTATCGGTTCCCCAATACCTTTAATAGCTAAATCAATAAATGAAGCACCTTTTTTTTAAAAAAATAAAAGTATTCATTGTAAAAATCTGCAAATTATCATGGCAATAGCCTTGAAAAAACTTTGATGTTCCTTATCGACGAGAGACACCACCGGTCTTCTGAGCACTTTATCCTTTAACAATGGGATACATCCAGGACAGGGCGGCAGTTCATTGCAGAGAGAGAATGATTATATTATATTGTATATTGTTTTTTATATTTTCATGACATAAAAGAAAATTATGATTTTTTTTAAATTGGTACTTTCTTAACACAAAAGATCAGGTGATCAGGAACAAACTACCCAGCCACATGTTGTCAAATCTGTTGCCCTGGCTTCTTTCAAGAAATGGCTAAGATCCTCAGATCAATTAGCTACTGCCAACCAAACAAGCCAGATGGACTGAATGTCCTTTTCTCTCCTTTGTAACCTTTCTTATACACTTATGTTCCAATTAAAATCTAAGAAGAATATTTTGCCCCACAAAACACAAATGTAAGTCTATAGTTAAAAAAAAAAGTTTATTTCAAGGCACCAAAGCAACTGTGTAATTAAAAAGTACACTGCTTTGCAAAATTGAAAAATGTGCAGTTCTAGACTTAACAATCACATAAAAACCATGTGCATTTATGCAATTGAGATACAAAAGCTAATAACTATAATGAGAAGTATGACTCATCCCCCAATATAAATGTTACCACAATTAATTTTGCATTTAAATTGGTAGCTTTTAGGATGTGAATATACTGTACTGTAGGGAACGTTATTCTTTTTTTTTAGAATAAGCAGGATTATTGGGTAAGGAATAACCTTCTCTCTTTTTCTTTCAGAGCCTTGGTATTTTATGTTTAAACTGAAATAATTCTGGAATCACACATATAACTCAATTTTTACAAACACTGTTATAGTCCTAATGTCTAAACATATTATCACTTTCATATGAAAGCTGTTACAGTATGTGTGTTATCCTTATTCCTCAACCATAAATAAAAACATAAAAAACTACAAAAACATTCCTAGCCAATGAAAACAAAAGCCTAAACTTGCAAAATTTAGAAGGGAAAGCAGAGCTCATCTTTTATTTCCTCCCTCTGAAATAAAGTGATAAACACCAACAAAAATCTTGAAAGGAATTATTTTTAAAAAATGAATTAACATCCAGTTCAAACTCAAACTACTGGAACTACTACAAACGTTTAAAATTAGTGTAAACTGTGTGATCTGAAGAAGTATATATTATGTCTACTTCCTCACATAATTCATCTTTAAGGTTAAACTTGCAAAATTTTGTTATATTTAATCTTATCCATTGTGGATTTCACTGTACAGTAAAGCAGGTGAGTCATATTTAGACATAAGGAAGAAATATTTAAGGGTATTAATGAAAAACTCTTTCCATTGCTCAAAACAGCAAACCTCTGTCTACGTCAGTAACAACAGCTGTACCTTACAAGATAAAAAACAGAACTTTATGGACTGGATAGGCTTGCATTCCCTCTTTTGAATCATAAGTCAGAAATCACTTCACTGAAGGTTAACAGCATATTTTTTATCATGAGGAAATCCAATTGACAAAATGCATTACTATCCTCCGTGGACAAACACTATGGTTTTATATTAATTAAAATGGGTTACAAAACCAAAACCTCATATTCATATAGACACATTCTACATCTGAACTAAATTACATTTTGAGTAATGAACCAAGGAATACCAAGTTGCGGAGAGAGTTTTTTTCAGTGAAATTACAATGTTTTTCTATACTCCCATCTTTCCCTGTCAAATTGGCTCACTTTTTATACACTTTAAAACAGTGTGCAAATTCTTTAAAAATCAGAAGAAAATGATGTTACTGTATAAAAATTTTATGACAAGGATGTAGATTTGTAAACAAGTATTTAATTAGTTCATTGCAACACAAGCATTACATTCAAACAAATAAATTCCTAAACATCGTCTTTAAATCTCAAATAAAAAAATATAAAAAATATATAAAGGAAAATATAAACATTCCAGCTTGTGTGTGAAAGCATACAGTATATTAGATTTAAGACTAGAGAACTACTTACAGTAATGGAAAATCCTTTACACATTTCAAAGTAAACATTTGTAGGTACTGTAAATGTATAAGTTAAATTGCAAGTTAATTATTTGAACCCTAAGGTTTCAAATAATAAACCTTATTATTAACAAACTATGGCTGATCTATTAACACTTGCACACCTCTCTTGCCATGAAATCAGCTTTAAAACAAGATGCCCAAAAGTTCCAAACTAGCTGTAGTGCAAAAAAAAAAAAACAGACTTTGGCCTGCTTTATACACTTGAGCCACACAAAAATAGCACCAATCATTTATAAATCCAGCAATTAATGGCAAATTTTATATGCCAGAAGGTCACTGTTACATTCTCTAATACCTTTTAACAACTGTCAGCTGGTATTCTAATGTTTTTTATCCATTTTAATCAGAATCATCACTGGAGTCAAAAACGCATAAATATGAAACAACTTTGCTTTCTTGCATTTCTTGTTTTTTAGGAATACTGACAATAGGAAAGGTATTTTTGTGCACTAAAGGGCTTAATGGACTTACCCAGGAAAGTGTTTTCTTTTCGTATCCAGTAATATGCTGTGTACATGAGCTGTCTTGAAAATAGTCCCATAGATTTAGGTCTACTTTTGTGGGCCCCATTCTACAGCTTCCTTGGCTAGTTTTTCCAACACTCTTGCAGGAATAAGACACCGGAATAATCTTATTCTTTTTTTTTTGGAGTTTTGCTGTTTGATATTGGTGCTTTTCAGCTGACATCCTTACATTCTCAACTTCAGTCTCAAAGGGATCCCTTTGCATTTGGGTTTCATTTCTAAAGCCTTGCCTGTCCTCACAAGGATGCAGCATACTTTCTGTTTTACTTTGTGACAACACTGATATTTTAACTTTTTGCTTTTTCCTGGAAGGGAATTTTTTAAACCCTTTCCTAAAGCCTTTTTTTCGTTTCCAGTCTTTTTTAGGATCTCGGACGTCTTTAGCATTGCTTTCCTTGCTAAGACCGTTGACCACTTCTTCACCTTTGAAAGTGTTCGAGATCTGTGTCAACCCATTTAACCCATAGAGGTTATTTTCATTTTGTGTGTCTGAAATATGGCTGGACTGGACATGCCCTTTTCTTTCATGTTGTTCATTTTCTTTCATAAAATATGTTTGTAACCCATTGTCTGGCTCAGCGAGGCCGGAAATTGCCCCAGTAGAATGCATGTAATATGAACTCAAGGAAGGATTCTCATCTACTCTGTTTTTTAAAGTATTCATTGATCGATCCTCATCTAGAAAAAAAATGGCTTGTTCGTTTATTGTTCCCGAGACTTTGGCACATTGTTCATCAGATTCCTTTTCAGATGTTGATGTCCCATTGCCCAACTCCTCTGGCATGAGAGCAGTGCTCGGCTGTAGTGTGTTAGTTTTACATACCCGTGTGCTTTCAAAGTAAGTCTTTTCTTCACTGACAAGACAAAAATTTTCACACAAACGAGGTGATGTCTGAACAGTGCAATCTTTAACATTACATGTAGGCCTATAAGAGGACGCCAAGTTGGTGAGAAAAGACACAAGTTCATCAAACTTTAGGCTGCTGTTTAACAAATCCAGCTTTTCACTTATTTTCCCATTATCTTTGCTATGCTCCATTTTCATTCTTTCTAAGTTGTCCTGCAGAGCTAACATACAAGATTTCATCTAGGAAAAAAAGAAAAAAGCTTTAAACAATTTTACCTAAGTTAACTCATACAGTACTCATCACAGACTCACATTCCATTTTTCATCATTTCCCCTTGCTTTTTAACATAATACTTTGTTGTTCATTTAAGCATCTATTCATGCAGCCCCATAACCAGCTTCATGAGGCCCCTCAGCTCAAGGAGGGTGTACAATTCAGAACAAAATGCAGACAAAACCTAACCTGCACATCAATACAAGTAGGAGGAAACTAGAGAACCCAAAGAACCGAAAGAAAACATGCATATACGCATGGAAAGGGACTGAGGATCAGAAGGAAACGTGGGATCATGCAGCTGTGAGGCAGGATGATCTTGGGTTCCCTTCCGTGGGTGATTACAAACCTCACTACTGTGCTGCCCTATTTTGTACATACTGTACTTTCAGGTCAATTTAATATTGTTTTCCAGAAATTTAGCAATATAACTTGGACGAAGAGAACTTAATAAATAAAGTCTGATCATCAATACTAAAATACTAAAAACAGTTTTTCAATTTTGATTGTGTGTGGTTCAGCTCATCACAGAACTCACAACAGTAGAAGAATACAGTATGTTTTCAGATTCTGTCACATTACAGTAAACCTTTTGTGTCTACTCTATAGCAAAGCAAGAGACAAATTAAGCAAGCAAACAAACAAACAAACAAACAAACAAACAAACAAACAAACAAACAAACAAACAAACAAGATATTATATTAAACTCTATATTGTGCAGTTTATATTTCAGAGAATGTTTAAGGTACTTGTGCCCAGAAAAGCAGTAATACTTTACTAGAACAGCAATAAATGTACCAAACTAAATTAAAACCAGTTCTGGGCAAAAACATCTTTTCTGAGCACAACATGTCAAACATTATCTTCATAGCTTTTCTTATGCCATACTGAGTGCATTCCAGGAAGTGTCCTCTTCACAAAAGGTTTGCTGATGAAGTAAGGGATTACTGCTCAACCAAAACTAGAACTAATGATTAAAACCAGATTGATCAGCTTTCTCTTTATCCTTTCACATGAAGAAACAAATCCTCTTTATAGTGCTTAAAAGCTGAGACCTTTTCTGTATAGTGTGCTCTGGCTGAGATAGTTGCTGGGAAATTACAGAATGTTCTGAAGAACATAAGAAATGTAACAAACAAGAGGAGGCCATTAGGCCCATCTAACCCATTTTTTTTCTACTGTACTTGTTTATTATTTTAAATAATAATCCAACGATCACATCCAACCACTTCTTACAAGACGTTTCAGCAATATAGCTGGAGAACATGTTACACACACCAAAAGCCCATCCATAAGGAAGTGCCTCTCGTTGTCAATTGCGCCATCTGATTCATATTTCACTGTTCATTTAGAAGAAATCTACTAGGTTGACTTTACCAATGCTTCTGATGATTTTGAATACTTGTATGAGGTTCTTTGTAGTCTTCTCTGTTCAAGACTACAAAGGCTCAGTTCCTTCAGCCTATTAGTGCAGGAGGATATTACCTTAAACCCCTAATTGCTCTTCTCTGGATAGACGCCAGGGCAGCAATATCTTTGCTGTAGTGTATCAACCAAAATTGTACTATACATATGGAAAGTGAACATACTGAACCTTTGAAGTCCATTTTTAAGTCATGCTCTATATGTAAGCAATGCTCATTTTCATTTTTCATTTCTACAGACAGTATTATCATTGTTTCATACTTTTCAGTTCTATGATTATGGCAAAAGTGTTTTTTGCATTTTAAGGTAAATAATTGAAAAGCAAAACATGAGAATAAAAATTGCTTTGCATGTGTATTGCATTACTACCACAACCAAAACTTCATTATAGGTGTTTATGTTGCAAAGTAAAGAATACACATATATACATGTAGTACATGCATCAAGTATATAATGTACTTATAGTACAGTATATGCACTGAGCACTGCAGACGTGAAAGAATAAATCTGGTGCTATTTTTTCTGTTACATTTTGGTGCTCTCATGTTCTCTATTTTAAAAATATGCAATTTGTAACTTTGATTACTATCACAGCCATGAGGAAAAGCAACATGGTTAGTGACAATTTATTTATGAAGACTTTTCAGGAAACTCAAAAGTGCTGAATAATATTACACACATAATCCACATCAAAGCAGATGGAAAGATAAAAAGAAAAACAAACTGACTTACAAAAAATAGCGGAATAATACTGTACATTATGCATTATAAGCTTTAGTGAAAACATACAGTAGGTCATTACGGTATTTATAAAAATCTGAACAGTTATGATGTCTCTAATGTGTTTAAGAAATGAGCTCCACAGCTGTATTGCTGCACAAGAGAAGGTTCTGTCACTCTTTGTGTGGAACCTGGTCTTTCACAAAGGTAGAAGTCCTGAATCAAGATTTCTCAAATTAAGGGGAGTTGGACTATATTCATCCAATACTGTATGCCTTTAAGATAACATGGATCAAGACCATCATGTGGTTTCTTAATAAGAAGACATCTTAAGGCACCTCTAAATTTCACTAGGAGCCTGTGCAACCCATAGCAGATTCAGATTATGTGCAGATGCAGATAAGTTTTAGACTGTGTTTTAACTTTAATTTTGCAAACTGAAATATATTTACATTCTTTATACTCATACTCACTTCTGTCTCCATTTTTTCCATCTCTGCCAGTACTTGACTTTGAGATTTCAGCTCACTTAGTACTGGATCACACATTGATCTCACTTTGTCCTCCACTACAACCAAGTTAAGATGGTTAATACTGTATATCAAGAGATTTAAATATCTGGTTTCAAGGCTCTACCTAGTATGTTAGTAAATAATTTAAGGTAGCAGTTAGTGAATATCAATGTTTTTTTCTATCATAAAAACAAAAATATGTATTTAATTTAAATAAAATATCTAGCATGTGATCTTTAAATATATATATCTATTACTTTTACTTTGAAACTCCTCTTCATTGCTTTCAATTGTCCCTATAAACAAAAAAATTAAACTGGCCACCAACGTTTTTTTCTACACAAAGGCAGTCAAATTGTTTTTTTTGTTTCAATGCAAAGATACTGTACATAATGCTACCGAACACAGAGTAAGATGTCAAATTCACACCATGAGTGCCTGTCTTCTCAAGCTATTTAGAATCACAGGGAGCCTTCTTACATTTATATCAATTTAGTTATTTCTGAAACAAAGGTTGTGCAAAGCAAAAGGCAAATTTCAATGATATACTGTAAGCTGTTCTCACTGACCTGTAGATAGACACATCTGTGTGTTTTGCTCATGGATTGCATATACTGTATGCATATCCCTCAGCATATTTTGTTGTACAGTATAATTTTCTTACATACTCTGTTATGCAAACCAAATGCAAGAGCACCATCTGCTGCTGCTCAAATGCCATCACTATCTCGGGCACTGATCTAGATTTACTTTGAACAGAAACATCATCCCAAAGAATACTATATACTGTATGATTTTTAATATACCTTATAAGTACTTAAATAATGAATATTGCTTGCCAAATCATGTATTGAAGAAAGCTACTTGATAAATATATGTAATTTACTAAAAAGGGTAGGACTAAGTAAGATAAAAGCTTAAATAATAGCCATGCAACTTACATTGCTTTGAACAAACATCCAGACCTTCAGCAATAAATGTCTTTCTAGAATCTGCCTGGCTCTCAATTCTATTTAAAGATATTTTTATCTGCAAAACAAATGTGAAAAAACAATTAAATCTTACACAACTTTTTTTTCCAAGAGAGTAATTCATCATTGTCTAACATGTTAATACATACATTTTTAGTGCAATACTGTATGAAAGCAAGAGGCTTTCAGAATTTGAAACTTACAATTGTATATTTTAAAACAAATGTATATATTAATGTATTAACTTACGTGATCCACGCTTTCCTCAAGTTTTGAAAATCTATTATTGAACAACTCACTAGAAGAAAAAATGAATAATTATGTTTATACGCTTTTAAAATACATATGAAATACAGGATAAACAGAATATGTGGTTATATCCAATACAATCCTATGCTCCCTTACAAAATGATAAGAGTCTGCATAAAATAGTGACTTTAATTAACAGCAGAAATCTATAACATTAAATACAAATGCAAATGTGTATAAATGTTATTATGAGCTGCTACAAATATTTCAACCAGTTTATCTTTGTACAGCTACTTACCGTATGTATGTACTATAACGGAATCATGCTCTCAACATGTCTGCTATGAAAAAATACTGTACCTTTCATCTTTCTCTTTAGCTTTTTTCTTGCTTTCTTCAAATAGTCCCAAGATTCCTTTGGCTTTCCCACATCCAAGCTGAGACTCTATAGGTTTCTCCCATTTGTCCACTCCGAAATTATAGGGCCTTGTCTGATATTTTGCTGAACCTTTTGGCTCATTTACCTTTAATGAAAGGGAAAGAAGTTTTAAAAAACACATACAAGACTTTCAGTTAGCTTACTACTTTTTCATCTTGCATTACAACTAAAGCTCATAATTCAAAATTCAAGGGTCAAAGGAGCCCTTTGACATCAACAGCCCTGTAGGTACATTTATATGGTGCTGTCTGGTATGAAAAGAACCATCCATCCATTCATTTTCTAACTGCTTCATCCAATTCAGGGTCGCAGGGGAGCTGTAGCCTATCCTGGCAAGCAATGTGCACAAGGCAGGATACACCCTGGACGGGAGGCACACACAGACTCAAACATGCACACATTCACACCAGGACAAATTTTCCCAGAAGCCAATTATCCTACTGCTATGTCTGTGGACTGTGGGAGGACACTGGAGCACTCAGAGGAAACTCACAGGAACATGGGGAGAACATACAAATGCCACGTAGATATCAAACCAGTTCTAGAACTGAACCCAGGGACCTTGTGCAGCAATGCTATCGCTATATACAGTATGTCAATGCTATATGACAATTTGACTTACTTCTTGAGAACCATGCTGAAAGGCCAGGGCTGTTATGGATGGCTGACTCATCTCCTGGTATGTATCCTGAGAATGACTGTGTCGAACCCGACATCCAGCCAGGAACATGGGATCTATCATTCTTGAGTAACCACTGTGGGTGCCACTCCTGCCAAAGGATAACTTGTTTCCCCTACGATCATTAAGATAAAAGGTTTTAAAATCTATTTTTCTACTCAGACAGGAAGAGAGAAGTTAATATCATTGACAGATCTAATTTATCATTAGAAATTACAAAGCATATTCAAAATTATCAGGAGAAACTTTTAGAGTAGAGATTAGGTGTACTAACAACACTTACAGTATCTGATTAGGGAACACCCATTTGCATCAGTGTTAATTCTGATCTTTCTTATTTTACTGCATATTCAAACACTCCTTTAAGTGTAAAAAATGTTTACCTTGTTGCCCCAGGAATGCTGAATATCTCCTCAACATTCAATAAATTGACATTCATATCTGTAGAGCTCTGATTCCTCTTATCTCCTGCCAAATAAAAAGATGCTAACATTGTTTTACATACAGTATTTTCCATATAGTTTTTTGGATTACTTCTATTTGACCTTGACAAGGTCAGCATTTTTCGTTCAGACTGTTAATTAACTTGGAATGAGACAAGGGCAGTAGCCTAACTGTGTTTAGCAAGGAAGCTACTGTATATAGCGTTTCTGAGAAATGTTCGTTGGTTTTATTTTTCTGGACAGAAAAGAAAAGTCGTAAACCCTGAACTTGGTTCAACCTGAGCAAATAGTGCTCACCTGCAGGGATAGTGTAAATGTACTCACAGTCACAAATGCATTTTTACCAATACTTGGACAAAGTGGACAAAGTTAAAGGCACTTGAGAGGAATCCTTATATTAGTAAATAGCGTCTATTTAATATGCGTCTGTCTAATAGGTGCCTTATGTGAATGCTTATTAATGTAATCTAGTTTTAGTTTTTCAGTCTTTGTATTGAGTGTTCCCAGTCCCGGTCCTAAAGAACCACAAACCTGTTGGGTTTCATTCCAGCTCAGCTTAAATATCTCATCAAAACCTTGGCTGAACTAACTAGTGGCCTGATGAGAATATTTTCTATTGGGATTGTATTTTACTTACAAAATGCAATCTTTAAAAAGGTCACATCAAAGATATTTAAGAGCTGAAAACAGCCTAACAGTTCCCATTAATTCTATTACTAATATGATTTGTATGTCACTAATTCAGTTGTGGAACAGAGCTTGGCTGGAACAGAAGCCAGTAGATGTGTGGGCCTCAGGAGTCAGGACGAGAATTGGGAACCCCTGGTCTAGGCAATAGCAATACGAATTCAGAAGTCTGTATAGAGGGGACTTGCTGCTATCTTATCTTTGTTTTACATTATTATGTGCATCGTACAATTTTGAATTGCAACTCCTGACTACGCATCCCCAGTCCTCTCCCTCACTATGGCCAGATAACATAAGCAACCAAAGGAAACGGGGCATAAAACATCCAGACGCTGAACCGGTTAGCAGCAAAATCATTCTACTTGGTTTTCTACTTGGAAACTTCATAAGTGGTTTTAACTTCAAGAGTTGTTTTTAACAGCAGTTTGAGGGAATAAATGTCACTGCGGCATAGTTCACTGTTCCGCCTGAAAGGTTCTCACTTCGTCTGCACTTTCATAAATTAGAAAAGTTTAAAATACAATAATTGTTTGGTGAACGAAAATAACTGACTCCCCCCCCCAAGTACAGTATAACTAGACGGCTTTAATGGAAAAGAGTCTTACCTCAGAAAATGGTTGCTAATTTCAGGTCGGACCGTCCCGGTTCTCTCGAGCGAAAGTAAGAAATACCGTTAAAATTACGAATGCGCGAGCCCGTCGCCCGCACTGCTAATCCGGGCAAAGAACCTACTGGAAAGAGAAGAGTGAGATTTAATAATAAAAAAATAATAATTCAGATTCCTACTCAGACGCATACAGTATCTCAACACGCTTTGCGACAGAGTTAAAAAATAATGGTCCTCGTGAAGCGTGGAATTTTAAATCGAGTTTCTCTAAGTGGCTTCAGATTTTGCTTCTCCTGGGCATATAAAATCAGTTTTGTCGCAACCCCTGAATTTTTTCTCTTAATCAGGAACAACAAGGGGAGACAAGAACAGAAACTTTGACGGGAGATACATTTTTAACATGTCAGGGTAGCAGGCTACCAGCGCAACTTCAGTATTTACTCGAGTAAGACCGAACAAGTAAAACTCACAAATTGGGTTTTGTTCCAGCTCATCTTGAAAAGTAAATCATAAGCTGAGCTGACAATAGGTTTAATTCACGCTATCCAATTGTTTTCGGTTTTTACATAGTGTTATAGTTCCCTTTGAATACAGCACATGACTAGCACCTATAGAATACGAATAAGTGAAATTCTATTTCATTCTTCTATTTCTATGATTTCGGTTCGCAGTAAAGAGAACATACAGCAGCTCACTAACAATAACCGGGACGTCGGTCCTGGAAACAGATGAGACGCTGTGTTCTAGTGTGCTGAGGTTTGGCCATCAAAACGTGGAAAGAAAATGAGCATCTGGAAAATAGTACACAAGGCATGAAAACAATTTTATGGTATGGTATAAACACTGCAAATTGTGTGCATAATCCAAAGAATCTGGTTTATACAGTATGCATAACCATTTAATTGCACTTGTTTTACAGCTTCTATAAAGGGTGTCTTACAGTCTTACTGCACATACAGGTACACATCAGTTCAAGAAACACCTTGTGCTTTACCCATGATCTTAAGGCCTTTTATACATATTTTTACTTAACCTAGTACTATATGACCGAACTGCACAGAGGCAGGTTCTTCAGCTCCGAAAACAACAGCAGTCCCAAACACAGTCTGACTATGTTTCATTGCCCAATGCCTAAGTCACGCCTGGAGCATCAATTGCCAAGCAACGCTGTGAACACTAACAGAGAGTCTTCCGGGCACGTCACAATTGATTTAATTAAGAAAGGATTTGAACTTTTTATTTGAAGACAATTTTACAATTTAGATTTCTGAAAATAACTACCGCTGCAGTGATGCCGAGAGATCTGGCTGGGTCTTGGGTAACGTTTTCATTGTTTTTGTTTTTCCTGGTAACTTTACCTTATTATCCTCCACTTTCAGTTTAGTTCTTGTTACATAAAGAGGCAATACAATAATAGTTATTACGCATATTCGAAAGGACGTCAGTTGTTTGCGCATCGTAGACGTCTCAAATGAAATAGGTAAATGAACTGATTTCGTGAAGGGTTATTAATATATTTCATGCAACTTTAGTGTGGAAAATTGTGTCGTGAATATAATCTCTAGTATAAATTCTTTGTATGTTCTACCGCATGTGATGTATCGCGGTGTAATTACTTGGACGCTTTGGATAGCCAACACCTTAGCTAAATACTAGATCGTTAAAATCATGTATTGAAACAAGTTAAAAAGCTGGAATATCATGTCCAATGTGAAAAGAAACTACGAAAAGGGCTTTTTGAAATTTCAATTTATTGCCTCTATAAAACATGCATACTGTAAATGTACTGTATAAGGAGGGCTTCGACCAAGCTGATCTCGCCAATCATTTTGACAGTAGCAGAAAAACGTCCACTTTTTGGAGTAAGGGGTTATTGAAAATGGATGGATGGATAATACTAATATTTTTAAAAGCTTTCATGAAGACATTTTCCGCATGAAGACAAAAACAAAGGATGAGAAAAATATTAATTTTACAAATTAACACCCCTAATAAGTCAGAATGCTTTACGCTACTTCGAGCATTAGGTGCATGGGAACAGAAGGTGATATCATACAAAGGGTCTGCAGTCTGGTCTTGAGACCAGAGAGGAGACCAGCAGGAAAGATGGAATATTGTGACTGAGCAATGATACTACTGGTCAGTAGAGTGGCGATTGTAAACGGGAGACCAGCCATTGAAACACTTGAGTCATAAGTACAATTGAAGTGTGAGATGGAAGGAAGTGCAGAAAGTCACAAACAGGGATAAAGTGCCACCAGTATTAGCTCATCTGTCTGGATCAGGCATTGACAGAGTAGGATGCAGCTATTGTAGTATTCCTAAGGTTGACAAAGCACACCACAGTAGAGCTCTAACGATTGAGAGGACAGCGATGGCTAAAGTATCCTGAAAGAGTTTAACATGTGTAGTAAATCCATTAGCCTTAGTCTTGGCACAATTTAACTGTGAAAAGTAAGGTGGAATGAACAGAACACAAGGTAGCCCTTGATGCTGATAATGTACTGATATAGGATTATGGGGTGGTGTGGTGACTCTGTGGCTAAGGACCTGAGCCTGTGGCTGGAAGGTTGCCGGTTCGTATCCTGTGGCCGGCAGAGGAATTCTACTCCGTTGGGCCCCTGAGCAAGGCCCTTAACCCCAACTGCTCCCGGGACGCCGTATAAATGGCTGACCCTGCGCTCTGACCCCCAGCTTCTCTCCCCGTCTGTGTGTCTCATGGAGAGCAAGTCGGGGTATGCGAAAAGACAAATTCCAAATACAAGAAATTGTATATGGCCAATAAAGTGATCTTCTTCTATATCTTAGAAATCCTGATCTCCTTCAAACTACTATAATACCTTTCAGTATGAAAAAGATTGTAGATTACCACATCATGTCAAACAGCGTACTGTTGGAGAGAGCAAGCCTCTGAGATTATAGGGGGAGTGTTTATTTTCTGTCTCATTTTCTGTTTTTCTTGGGTATAAATCAGCTTTGCTCCCAGACTTTGCTCCTGGTTGCCCGTAGGGGCAAATGAGGAATTTTCTTGTCTTACTCCACTTATAGTTCTTTTTTATTTTGCTTTTTTTTCCCTCCTCAGGAGAAATCCTGACCAGAAAACTGACCAAACATGTAGACATCATCAAGAAGCCACATTTTATTTTTAGCTGTTGTAGCTTACTTTTTTAATCCCAAATTTTATACATAACCTTTTGGAGCTTTTAGTTTAGCTAATTCATATAGTTACTCAATATGACTATATATACTGTAGTTGTTATACTTATACATATTGTATTTCACTACTTTCTAAATTATATAATACAGCAAAATGTGCTGAATAATGAAAGTAATGCATCACAATAAAATATTATAAATTACTCTGTTTTTTATTTGGTTTCACTGAGTGTAGTTTCCACAATGCTTAATTGCTTTTTAAAGCAGAGGTTCGTTTTCTGCATTCACCACATGATGCTTTTGAAAACAATATTTTATTTTCTTGCACCTTAGTTAAAAACTTTACAGTTAAATACTGTAATTAGATACAGTATATCATATACAGTATGAGAGGTATGGATCCATGGCCACTCAGCCCATCTAACCTGTTTGATAGTTAGTGATTAATTGATCCAAGGTTTGAGGGTCTGTCTGTGTGGAGCCTGCGTGTTCTCAGGCAGGCTTCTCTGAATGCTCCAGTGTCCTATCACTTTCCAAAGTCATGCTGCCTCGATTGATTCTTAATTGGAGACTGCGTAATTGGCTGTGTGTGTTCCCCATGATGGACTGGCATCCCATCCAGAGTGTGGTCCTGTTTTTTGCACTTTAATCTTCCAGGATAGGTTTGATGATTGACCATGACCCTTACTAAGAACACCTGGCTGTCTAAAAGAGCACTTTTATAAATTTGGTGGGTTTTTTGGTTTCTTTTTCAAAATAAAAAAATAATTATGATATTATTCTTAATTCATTAGCCCCTAGTGTTGTAGTTAATGTGAAAAATTCACACAATACTTGTATTGTTCCAATGGCTTAGTAGTAGGTACAGTGTACAGTATGCTGGAGTACAGCATACAGACCGTCTAGTTTAGACATGGCCACAAGCAGCTTACTTTATAATCAGATCAGGAAGGTATGCAGCAAAGGGCAATTCAACTTTCCATCCGGAAATTGGGATATTGACATATGGTTAATGGTTGCTTCTTAATCTAATTTGTAAAGGCATTTACTATGTGAGATGTTCTTATTGACCAAGACTTTTCAAATAATAAGGATAGAATAAAGGGAATAGAACTGACAGAACCAATGGGGAATTATACTTCTTTCACATACAACTTTTTGATGTTTGCTTTAAATCTATGAAACCTGAGTCAAGAGCGAGCGTTCAGAATTTTAAAAAAGCAGACTAAAAAGGAAGGAAGCAGAGCTTACTTATAGACAGTAACCTGGGAAGTGATGGTAAACATGCTAAATTAATTTTGTTTTAAAAAAAAGATATCAATAACACACCCCAAACTCGATAAGGGTACTTTTAGCATGACGAACACCGAGACATTACAGGGACCAGGAAGGCAGAAATCGAATAAATCTGTGGGTTTTAGTGTTTTTTTTGCAGACATACACTACTTACGGAAAGGAATGTTGTTTTAACTTTGGTTCTTGCCACTTGTATGCTGGCTTTTAAAACAGATCGCCTCCTGAAGATGCTGAAGAGAGCACAGAGTACCAGGGTCCAGAATTAGGATTTAACATCTTTGAGAGGACAGCCTGCTGTTAATCGTTGGCAGTCATTAATTACTGTTACCCCAGTTGTCACAATAATGGCCCAAATCGTACTCCGCACTTGGAAAGGCAGATGTTACCAGTAACTTTAACTGTTTGTATCTTATTATCACCTCGTTATTTTAGTGGATGCCTGTGGGTTTCATCAAAAAGGTAAACCTATCCCATTTTTTGCTTATAATCCTTTTCCATGCCTCTTTGTTTTAGAAGAGTTCAGGCATAATCCCACAGATGGCAGCTTTGCTCCACTGGCTCCTCAGCCGAGCACAGCCACCAAATGTCTGAACCTGCAATGACAGATGCCAGTTTTCCCTGTTACTGATTGTTAGTATGTCTATCATATCAAGAACATCCATCGCAGATGCTGTGATCTGATCAACAGCATGTGATGGAAGAAAAGGTTAACAGGTATGCTGGCATGGCAGGGATGCTGCCATAGAGGTCAATGCAACTGATGTGCTGGCATGTCTTTTCTACCTTTCAGTTTCCCACTGGGTATCATGGACACACCCGCAGTAAATCCCGCAATGACTTCCTGCAGGAGTATCGTCTAGCAGCCAGACCCTGTCCCCCAGAGAGACTCATACAGAGGCTCAGGGTGAGTCCCAGGTGGGGGCAGAACCACTTCCACTCGTGCTGCAAAAGTCCAGGTTTTCACTCCTGGTTTCTGGCTGGCTTCTCTTTCCCTTTCTGTCACATCTCTGCAACTCCTTGTCCCAGCTGTGACATACATGAACAACCTTTCTAATGTTATCTGAAACAGCTGGTTCTCACCTTAAACTGTATCGGCAGGAGATCCCTAACTGTTAAGTAAAGGAGCAGCAGGGTGCCTTACCTTGTTTTTTCTCTTATTCAAGTCTGGGGAGGTCAGATCTTCAGCCCTTCTTGTGGAGGTTCACCAGCTAGCAGCAGCCCCGTCCTGAAGTTTTTTTTAGTGACGCTCACCATACGTCACCCATACTTCGTAGGTTATGCATATCCTGTTGTCTTCTTTGAGTCACACATTTTGATTTTACTCACGTATGTACTTGAAACACTGTCATAAAATCTGTGACTCTCAATGACGGAAACATTGCGTTGTGCTGCATTTGTACTGCTTTATTTCTGCGCACATGCACAATCTTGGGTTATGAAAAAGAAATCTGTCATCCGCAAAAACATTTTGTTCAATAATGCTTTTAATTCTGGCAAGATAAATGTCGCAATCGCTTCAAAGCTAAAGCAGTATACCAGAAGACTTAGATTGCCTGGCTTTGCATGTACTTTATTCTTGGCTGAGCACGACTGGTTGGTTATAATGTTGTACGTGACTTAATTTCAGTTGTCCTGCTTTCTTTTGGCCCAGGATCATCCTATGAATTAGATTTTAATTTCCTGACATTTCCGGGCACGCATTTCCTTGTAAACGAATTCTAAATGAGAAATAGAATTGGGACACAAATCTGGAGGTGGGCAGCACTCAACGTTGTGGTGCACTTGGAAAATAATGAGACATAGACAGGGACAGAAAAAAATGCATGGACGTCTGCAGCGAATACAGAAAAGGGAAGCCCACCTAACGAAGGGTGGCTACACTAACCGAGCTCAAAGGAGTTAAATGCAACAGCCTTTCTGTTGTGAATAAAACCTCTGTCGGATTTAGTCATCATGCTTTCAGCTGAAGAGTACTTCAATCCCTCTTCAGACTGACATGATTGCTCCCCTGGACAGGTTTGTGTTGTAACGGCACTTTTCATTTCCCCTTGAAGAAAGCTGCAGTTGCCTGATTAGTTGATTGGACATCAGCAGCGCTGTGTAACATACTCTATTTTAATCAGCAATGGGACTTAGCATTGCCCAGCTACACTATTTTTCAGTTCTCAAAAAGGGGCAAGTGTGCACTAAATGGTTTCGGTATTCTTCACTCTAATTTCACCAAAATGGGCTCGTGCCTCTTTTTGTAGTTTATGTTCCATATTTTGGGGGGGGAAAGTCTTTGGTTTATACTGTACTTTGGGATGTTACGCTGACATACTGGAGTATTTCTTAAAGTAAAACATAAGACATTGACCATTAGTAGCACTTCTTAAAAAACCAAACACTAAAATACAGTTTAAATGAAAAAAACAATCCTTTTTAATGATAAAATTGGACCAGCTCGTTATCTTTTTTCTCAGTGAGATTATATTGTTTGACATGGACACGTTAGTTAGAATTAAAACAGTTATCAAAATTGTTTCTGGATCACGTGCAATGAAAATATACTTTCAGAAAAGGATTGCTATAGGCCTGAAAATCAAATATTGTCAATAATCATTCAGTAAAGCAAAATTAATTAGACTTGTTGCCAATGCTGAGCAGGGGAGGCAAAGATTTTACATTTTGGATAAAACAAAATTTACAAAACATTCAATTGCTGTTGCCTGTTCACCTTGAGTGCTGTTTTGGAATACTGTAAATATATAAAGCTTCTGTTGGAAATTGTACTTATAGTACTACTGTAGATAAGAAATTGATTAAATCACTGGCATACAATCAATTAAGCAAATCGTCTATCATCTTGTACTCGTATTATGACAAATCACTAAAAATTCCTTTCAGGAGCTTAGCTCGATGCACTGTGAATAAAATGTGAAATATGGAAAGCAAAAAGACTTAATCAAAAAGACACCGATTTGTTTCTTGAGGGGAAAAAATGATCCAATTCATAAACTGAATCATCGGTGCTGGTCTGCTCTCTATACTACACGGTAGAGGGCACTGGAGCATGGGATAAAGACAGGGTAAGCAGGGAATGATTCTTTATTAACAGACATTTCTGTTTTAAAGGAAAATCCAAGGAAACACAGTTTCTCCAAACACGATAACCGGCACGTGTTCCAGGGCAACGCGGTTTACTTTGAAAGTGTAAGTTCCTGTTACTAGACTAGGATATTAAAATATGACAGGTTCTCTCTTTATAATGGTTTACATGCAACAAATCTTAACAATTATCAAAGGACAAACAATGCAATGAGAGCCAAACAACCCAACTGGAAACTATATGGAAGTACATTAAGACTGAGCCTGGAGTTCAGTCATGTAGTCGAAAATGATACCTTACCTGGACAAGTTCCACAGATTAGTTACCTGCTTGTAGCCATGCAAATTAAATTGGCTGATTCACCTTTCTTATGTGCTTACTGTATATCCTTAACATGCATTACAAGTACCAGAGATCAAACAAATACCAAAATATTTAGTAAGTAAATAATATAGGCAATGATTCTGACAGATGTTTACCACCACTTGTTAAAAGTTAAAACTACTTGTTTTTATTGGAAGTGGGTTTGAAACTGGTCTTCAATTTTGCATTGAATGTTTTCTTCCCTTTTATTGTCATGGAGACATAATGAAAAAGTAAAAATCTTAGTTACAACAAGATGGTTCCTATCCCATTTTACCACAGTCATAAAACCTTACCCTGGTTAAGCTGCTTGCAGTCACTAAATTATTTAATCTTCTGCTTG
Source organism: Lepisosteus platostomus (assembly GCF_059453375.1). Taxonomy (NCBI): domain Eukaryota; kingdom Metazoa; phylum Chordata; class Actinopteri; order Semionotiformes; family Lepisosteidae; genus Lepisosteus; species Lepisosteus platostomus. Next base: position 57,344,703 of record NC_142616.1, read on the forward strand.
GATGAATTGTAAGGACAGGCTCCTGAAGATGAAAAACTACAAGAGATCACAGGCCTCTCAGTCCCATTATTGGCACATAAAATGAAATAGTTGTCTCAGCAGCAGAATGATACATTGAAATCAAAGTGAATTAAAATAGTATGGATCTAAAAGAACATGCTAAAATACAAAAAATCTAATACCAATTAAGTTGTGTTCTTGGAAAACTGTGGTGTTTTCAGGCCTGGAAATCTGTAAAGCTGCTTTGTGACAATGTCCAATGTCCGCTATACAAATAAAACTGAATTGAATTGAATTGATAGTGTACAGCCGCAAGTCTGCATTAGAACTATTAAAAGGCAAAGGGACTTAAAAATCAGTTACCAGGTTTTATGCTCAGGCAATCGCAGCAATTAAGCAATAGACGTTTGTACCTACAGTAAATGGTTATTTCCAGTCAGGCTGTTGTTGTCCAAAGGGTCTGGGAACGCGGAGGGTGAAAACTGCCATCGCGGAAGGAGCCAACTTCAAACCCGACTTGATCGCCTGGGCTCCGCTGAAGGAAGAGCTGGCGAAAGCAGGCCCGGCCCACAGCACGTACCGCGCCTCGTTTTGGCACGCCCAGCCGCCCGCCGCCCACTCCCGTTTCCTGCTGCCCCACAGACTGCTGCCTGCCCCCGAGACCTACACCACCACCTACCGCCACACCTACAGCCACTGTCAGCCCAATCCCAGTGTCCTCACGGACATGATGACGGGCCGTGTGGTCACGCGGCCGCTGGAGAAGGAGGTCACCTTCGCGTACATGAACGGGAGGCTGGAGCCGAAAACCAGCCAGCCCAGGAGACCTCACACTTCCCTGGCCCCCCTCTCGGTTTCTGACTGCCTTAAGTGGCATGTAACACAGTAAAAAAAAAAAGAGAAAAAAGTAATTGCTTTCTACCAAATATGATATCTATTTTCAAATTTGTCTCATGGGCTTTTATCAGATCAGTGTTTCAACAATCGCCAATTTCTCCCCCTCCTGCCTTTATTAGTTGTGTGACAGTGTCACTTACCTTCTCTTCTAATGGTGTTGAAACGATGCTCAGATCAACTGTGGCAGTGCGGTGACTGAGAAAAAGACTATTTAGCTTATTTCCATCATTGTGAGAGTTATAGTGAGGTGTCCAATGTTTAATGCAAGGTAGGGTGGACAGGTTGCAGTGTTTTCTTCTGTTCCTGTTGTTGTGTGGACAGAAAAAAACTAAATGCTGCATCTGGTTTAGCAAAAAAGAAATCATTGGTAGTAAAACGTGGATTAAATCATGTCTCAAATTATTACAGCAAAACCAGGAGACTTCCTATATACATGTACAGCAGCACTAACGCACAACAATATTTGTTTTGAAAACCTATAATCAAGCTATTAAACCATGATTTGCTTTGTGCCCCAGCTGTTAGCATCTACTGTATATCCTTGAAATGTGTCTTTGCTATTTACTTTGTACTAAAAATTGTTGTGCATGGTGTTTGGCTATGTTGGTGCTCATGAATGGCGCTGGGTTCCTGTCTGTGAAGAATATGTAAGAATATTAAGTGTGGCTCTGGAAGCTTCTCCCATGTTTTCTGCCAGCCTCAGTAATCCTCGGTAGGCCATCTTTAAGGGACTTTTGCAGTGGGGTCACTCTTCACAGCTGTTCCAACTTTGGCTTTCCAGTCCAGTGCCATATGTGCAAGTTGAGAATAGGAAAAATAGGCTTTCGTCTCATCTAAGATCTTTTTTTTTGGTTAAATACCACATTTATTTTTGTAAAATATTTTCAGATTTCAGTTTGTAAATGAATAAAGAAGGGTAATAAAATGATTTTTAGGAAATGAATTCCTAGCCTGTCTTGAATTATTTTGAATAAGGTTCTTTTTATGGTAAGCAACAGAAGGTCTTATATTGCCTGTCCTCCAGGCTGCTTGTGGACTGACCTTTAACAGTGATGGACAAACTGTGCTCGATAAATAAGTTCTGCTTTTCCCTTAAACTGCTCATTAGCATAAAGATGAGGACTATTTAAAAATCTTACAAGTTGTCCATCGGACAAGTCTTGTAGGAAATGCTGAGAAAACAATTGTGTTCTATTATAACCTTTCAGTACATCATTCCATGTCAAATAACAAGGTTCCCATTTCACGTTTTTAAATTTAAACGTCAGCTACTGTAATACCTTCACAAATCATGGCAACTAAAGAAATAATGACATCTTCCCTTTTGGTTTTTTGGTTCTTGAACGAAACCTGTTGAAAAGAGCAAATAAAACCAGAATTGCAAAAGCTTGTGCCTGTCTAATTACCTACCTAATGATGACCTTGTCAATGGATTTCAGCATTTCACTACACTGTTAATAAGCAGTCTGTGTTATTGGCCTACATCCTGCCAATAACCACCCTGGATTTTATTAGTAATTCATGCAGCATAGGGCACATTTCCCTTGAACCCATCAAACATCTACCTGTGATTATGTGGAATTTATTCCTAGAATTGGTAATGAATACAAAATAGGGAGATTCCCTAGGGCTATAAAATGCTCTGTAGCGTTTGCTAACAGGAGAAGCACTTGTTTACACGACCACTAGTATGTTAAAGCACTATTGTGAGTCATTTATTTGTGTATTATTAAGGCAGGGTAGCTAAATGATTGAAGATGACCTCATTTTTAGTGTTGGTGACAAAGCAGGGTGAGATTGAAACCTTCCTAACCACAAATTCTCAAATGTGTAACGTTGTGGTATTAGGAAGGCGTCCATTAAAAAAAGTCCAACAACAAAAATAATTCCAGCTGTTTCAATGTTACCGCCAGAGCCAGAATGACAAAATTCGAAAATCCTTGATATTTACATGCCAAAATATGAGACATCATAAGAAGCTTTATGACCAATTCTGTTCAAAGTGTTATTTGAATGTAATAATAATGTAATCAATTTACAGTACAGGAGTGGTAGATAAGTGAAGGAGACTGAGAATCCCTGGCACAAGATTCTCTTTCCAGACCCATTCTGACCCACAGCATCAGGCTTGGTTCCAGTTACAATCTCATTCTTTAACTGCTTTATCCAATATAGGGTCCCGGGGGAGCCGGACCCTATCCCTGCAAGAAATGGGAACTCGACAGGATACACCCTGGAGGGGACTCCAATCCATCTCAGGTCACACACAGACACAAACACGCACATACTATACTTACAGTTGAGCCAGTTTTTGTGGAAAGACAATCACCCTAGCAACATGTCTTCAGACTGTGAGAGGAAACTGGAGCACTAGGAGAATGTACAAACCAAACAGATAGCACCCAGGAACTGGACCCAGAGTCCCAGCACTGTATGGCAGATAACCACCGTGCCACTTTACCACCTTAAATAAATATTTTCATTTTTTATTTTACTACACAGTGACTGTGGAGTTGTAAAAATACATCTCGTGTTGTGCTACTGTACCTCGCGTTTTACATTTCAAAGAATTCTAACAGTACAAGACTAAAGAACAATAAAAAAAAACATTCTGTTCCTGTCCTCTGTATCCAGTGTTCCCCTTTCACAATTCTAAACCATTTTGTTTAGGATTTACAAACACTGTTGTATGGCTATGAATGCAGCAAAGTTTCTCAAAATGTGTCATTTAGATTTACATAAAACATTTATACATTTGGGGGCTATAGAAAAAAAGCTGAGGAAACTTCAAGAACTACACAAAAAATAAATCTTGAGATTTCATGTCGATCATCATTCAACATAATGCGCACTGTAATGTTTTATTATGGTAATTGCAGTTCTTGTAATGTGTGAGTTTTACTAAGGCACCTCACTTCTCTTGAATAAATGCCATTTTCAATAGTCTGACAGACCAGTAATGTACACCCTTACTGGTGTATTGAATTTAATACATCATAAGTGACAAGCCACACCTCTTCGTTGTATCCAAGCAGTAAAAAAATAAATAGAAAAGGAGCCAACACGTTGATCAGACATCAAATAAAGTCTTTTATTATAGAATTTGTAGTAGAGGCACTACCTCACAAATATAGGCACTGAACTACCAAGTCAGCTTCACTCTGTGTAACATACACACCTTCTAATACAAAGAATTCACAATGAATTCACATGTCAGTGTCACAGTACTGCTCCTCACAGTCTGTAGCTACCATCAGTGAAAGATCAGGAAAGCAGAGAAAGTTCATTACACATCAGGATCTAATCTGGGAGACTTGATCACCAAGAGAGGACTCACATGGTATTGATCCACCCAGGTCAATGTCCCATTCTGGAGAAGTTCAGAATCATAATGTGGTTCTTGAAGGAGCTCTGCTTGTTTTACCCAAACAAAATTGATTGATGCCTCTTTGGCATTGTGTCCCTGGCGTGTTTTGCCACATGATCTCATCACCCCTGTTTAGCATGTGTAAATACAAACAAGAAGGAATATCAGTCATGACACATGCCAATCAGTACTACCTCACCCTCTTTTTGATGCAGTTTTATTTAAGGAGTCCAGGGGACACAAGTAAAAACTACAGAAAAGAGCATTTAAAACTCAGAACAGGAAGCTCTTAGTATTTACCCAAAGGGTTATGGGAGTATGGAACAAGGTACTGGCTAAAGAAGTTGATACCCAGACCTCCTTCAAGAAACAGCTGGATGAAATTTTTGGATTCATATTCTACTATAAAACAGGCTACACGGGTCAAATGGTCTGCTCGCATTTGTAACCATTCTTCTGTTCTTATTGAACAGCAAAGGAAAAAAAAGTGTAAACTATGATGTCCAGTTGTATTACTCAAATATATTCACCCCAGCAAATTCAGAATGTGTGTGCGCAGTGACCTGTCACATCAAATATTTACAAGATTCAGAAACTGTCGGGAATTTTCACTGAATACTCCTTTCCGTAATGAGAATATAGATCAATACCATGTAAGCCTTCTTTACAGAAACAATGACAAGACCCATTTAACACAAGCCACTTGGAGAAACTGCGACAGATTTTAAAATACAAAGGCAGAGAGAATAGCTGTGAGGATATCAATAATGAAAACGAAATGTTAAAGGAGTACAATATTTATGCGATTAGGTTCTGACTTTACTATAACCACCAAACTCCTTGAAATGTTATAAAGAATAAGAATCATGTTTCAATTACAGCCTTTAGCAGGTTTTCCTGAGTTGTTCTAGTGTATCTTTACTATGCATTTTCAATACTGAGAGGAAAGTGTGAAAGGTGAAATATCTTTAGGTAAACCTACCTCAAGGGATTATACTTACTCATAACTGAAGAGCTTAAAGCACTCTGTCAAAGCCCACGAGTTAATGACCACCCAGTGACACGCAAGAGACCTGTTCTGTGCCTGCCCTCTATATAACAACCTGCCCTGTGGTATAGAACACAAAAGAGTGACCCCACTCTATGCAGTCAAGAAAGACAGAAAAATATTCGGATTATTCAGAGTGCCTCTTAATTCTCCTTTCACTGAGCAGAGGGCAACTACAGGTTTCCTGTTATTTCAGGTGAGAAGTAAAAAGCTAGTTGTTAGTAAAGAAAAAAAGCTAACAACTACCACAGACGTTTTTTTTGTCTCCACTTCCTAGGCGATTCCTCAGAGGCAAGCCCTGTCTATACCATCCATGTGCACCTGCTAAAGAAGTCCCATGACATTGAGGCAACACTTTAGTCTGGGAATCTGTCAAAAGGCATTATAAACAACCGACGGTATATACATTTCTAATGTACTTCTGGTAAATATTATTACAGAATAGTGTTTAGAAAAATAATAAAACTAACATTACAAGTAATAATATGCATTGTCAGACAAAGGAAATGCATATACTCACTTTTTAATTTTACTATTACTCTTAACAGATCATTTCCATTTGCAAGCCATGGGAGAACAGCAAGTCAGAGCTCATTGTGGTTTCTGTGGTGTTACAGTAAGTAGACAAAAGAAAATCCTGCTGTGGACTGAATGCCAGTCCGTCACTGGGATTACCCAAAGCTGTGCTGGTAAAGTACTTCAATCAAAGTACAACAGAAGGTTGGCAGCAGGGACTTGAACCCACTACCCACTATTCTGAGCCCAGAGACATACTGTACCTATGGTGCTCCAATACACTTGACTATTACTGTACAAACAAATCTCACAAAACAGGCAGGGAGCGTATAATCACTCAAGACAGATGCCTAAGTAAAAGTGCTGTAGTTAAAGTGGTTTCATTGTATTTCATGTTGTCAGAAAGACCTATTTCTACCTTGAAATAATACAATGGGCACCCCAGGGCTTTCCAACCATTTTTAGTGGAGTTATTTGGTGGACACTACTAAAAAGGGTAATAAAGAGAAGACGTTTACAGTAAAGATATGGAGTCCATAACCAAACCCTTTCAGACAGTTTACAGGTGACAGCCTGACTGGTGGGTTGTAACCTCTGGCTGCTGAGAGACAAGGGCACAAAAAGAGCAGGCACATTAAAAGTTACTGTGATATCTTGCCGATTAGTATTACAGTATGTGGGAATAACTTGATTTCTCCATGTGTTTTCACCAGTTGATTAGGAATCACTCAACCACCAAAAGAACAAATCCACTTGTTAAACCTACCGCCTATGTCTTTCCAATTTGGCAAAGGTCAGATTAAGAGCACAAGGAAAACTAATGGATCAGCTAAGTACTGGTACACTATGCTTGACAGAACCTATTAGAGTCACTCGATACTGTACATATTGAACACACCTCACTGAAAAATCTCACAACAGCGATTTGTTTGTCCACAGTGATTTTTACATGTAGAGTCGAACACTTTAATACTTTGTAAACCTTTTAGGCTCTCCATTGGGTTTCATTCAATATTTCTATACTGTGCTTCCTGTGCAGAAACTTAACAGAGCCAAAATATCACTTTTGTGCTAACCAAGAGTAGAGGAATCTACTTGATTCCCATATGAATCCATCCAATCAGTCTAAGCTACTCTGTACTACCACAGAACTCAAGAAACCAGATTTGCATTGAACAAAAACATTAGTTATAAAACAAACAATGATCCATTTCATTTTGCCTCTCTTTTGTCTATAATGCCACAGCACAGGCCTCAGCAGGCGTTATTTTATCACCAATTTATTTCTTACTCACACACAGGATTGTGAAATGCAAGTGAGAAAATCGATTTTCTCTCCCCTGTTCTGCACAGTACAGAATTACACAGAATAAAACTATGCACATGCTCACTGGAAACAGCATTCTGCAAAATGAGCATATGTAAACCATATTCCAATATGCAAATGATAACATTTTGAAAACAGAGTGAACTGTTAGGGTCCTGTTGAGGAACCAGTGAGTGTGTAATATGTGAAAAAGAAGGAAGACAATTTTTAAATCACACTATGCTTTACGGTTTTTGAAACCCACTCATCACCATTTAGACAGTATCTTATTCTAATTAGGCTGTTCTCAAGGTACAGTATATTTAACTTTGCCAGGACCTCATCATTTGACCTGATTAATAAGACAGTGCCCTACCCAAATGTGGATACTTCCTGTAGAATACTGTACTTCACTGTGAACAGCCACTGAATAATATTTCAAATAGTATAAATTCATAACCAGTACATTTGTTCAAGTTACTGAACTGCCTGTCATTTAAGAAGATGTGTCTGGATAGCTCTGTATCGCCTAGTTGTGAATAAAGGACTTGTTCCGATGCTATTACTGCTCAGGCGTCCTGAATACACGGAAAATGTAAGCTTTCATTAGTTTTCCCAAAACTCTCACTTTATACTTTGAACTTACCACTTAATTTCCACACATTAAATCCAGCAGTTACACCATGATTACAGACAAGATGAACAATTTGCTTTTTGAAGTTAAAACAATGAATACTAAGACTTTTAATATCCACAAGAAACAGGCACCAGAATATTGTGCACCAAAAGGTCTCTCAGATGTGAAAAAAGTTAATACCACAATATTTTCAATTGCCACTGGCCACTGTTCAAAAAAAGGAGTATAGGACTTATTTTTAATTAAAGTGCCTTTAAACAGCTTCGCATCACCTTCATACTCACCTCAAAGCCTTTGGCAACTCTGAGTCTCAAGATAAACCACTTCACCTCATTTCTTTAATAACTTCTGGCTTCATTTCTAGGAGCTTTGCAAGATGCTCAATACTACACCATACAACGACAGATGTTTTTCTTTTTTTATTCTACATGCTAGCTCATTACACATTTTGAGCTTGCCTTAAAACAAATCAGTCTGCTGTGTGTCTATCAGCTTTTGCAGCATGCTTAGATCATGACTGGTACAGTTATGGCCATTCAGGTTGTCACGAGCAGACTAATAGCTGGTGTTCTCATATTTATAAAATATAGGAACAGGCAGGTAGCAATAGTTTTAATTATTAGTCAACTCGTGTGTAGCAAAAGAAATATAGCACTTAAATTGGAAGTGATACTGTAGCTGATGGACATAGCCGATCCCTGTGTGTCTATGTGTTTCTGTGCACTTACTGTATCTTAGGAAATGGGTGTCAACAGCAAGCTACAGTACATCATTGTTGTGACATCCTTTTCCCTGCAGGGCTCTCTGTGTACTATCACTCTATACTGCTAAACCCAATCATGAAACGGTGTCAGTTTTGAAGAATTGGGATCTCTAAAGCATCATGTAGATCTTCCAACTAAAAAAACAAGGGAAAACAGAACCTATACGTTTTTGTGAGGAAACGTAGATGTTGGCACACTGAAATGGTGATTGGTCATTGAGCAATCACTGACTCATTTTCTGCTAGCATAGCTGTAAAACAATTCAGTTATACAGACTGATGAGCAAATTCCTGTCGATTGGGGGTGATGAGGTCTTCTCCAGAAAACAAGCTGACTGAAAAATGGCCAATTAAATTGTTCCCTATAAGATGAAGTTACAATAGATATCATTTTCGTTAAAAAACAGAACTAAAACGATTGCAAAGATATTTATAGTTTTTGATCACCAGCAGAATGATTGATGTTTTTATTTGTAATTTTTTCCAGGTTGTTGATTGTCTTTGACTGTGTCAGCACGGCCTATCCCAAGTAAGGATAGAGGTTTTCTCAACATTATACCAAAAATGCAGATTCAAGAAAGCAACTACAGTGACACAAAAGCTACTGTAAACTGTTAAAACCTCTATCCCACACTACTGAACACCTCTCATTCAGCTTTGTTGAAACGGCTGAAAATCAGTTCATACAAAACCACTTCAGATACACGTTTTTGTTCTACTTCAATGACAACATTCATTCAAAATGGCTTTTGGACTGATTTTCAATCTAGACTGGACTTCACATCCATTTTTAAATTTGGGTCTAGTTAATACAGTAGGTGATCATATTTGAGATCATATTTGAGCCCAGGTAATTGAATAAATGGAAAGCTTGGGAAAAAATGTTTTTTCCCACATAAATGGGAAGCATTTTTATTTCTAGAATTGCCAGAATTGCTTGTGCAGCACAAAGACAAAACTAGTTTGCTATTTCTGCTAACTGCAGCTGAACTGGAAATAAGAGTCTTTGTTTTGATCCTTTTACCTGTTATACTGTTGGTGTACAGTATGCTGTGGATTCCTTCAGGAGCTCAGATCATATCATGCTCCAGCAGCCAACACCAAAGGCCTGGATTCAGTTCAATGATTATGTGAGCTACAATTCATCCAAATGTTAGACAGCATGGCTGTTTGTAGGATTGTTTCTTTCTGTAACTTTACGGGTCTGTTGTACGCATCCATCCCAACTGATGAAAATATATTTATAACAAAAAGGCTGGGGTGTTTCCAGAGTAATCAGAGTAAAGAAGATAATAAACAGTATTTTTTGTCTTATATTTCAAGAGGTGTCCATTTCGTTAGGATGGACTTCCATTGCCTTGAGAATGTTCAGGTCATTTCTGAAGGATGGTTGTTGGGAGAGACAAACAATCCAGTGTACTAACAGGGAGAATTCCACAATGACTTTGTGAGGGTTCTTCCGCTGTATAACTTGACCAAATGTGGTCAAGACGGTTAAGTGGTAAATGTGTCCACCACTTATTCCACAACTCTTTGATATTTGAAAAAGATCAGCCTGTCTGATGACACAAAGCAGCCAGAGGTACTCATGTCGCATTCACTTTCCTTAATCGCATTTTCTAATATGTCTGCTTCGAAAAAGGATCTGTCATGTTTTGAAAAAAGCCAGAGTCTTACAAAATATAGACAAATAATCTGGCATCATTCAAAGCTGGCTGCATCCAGTCCTGAAAAAGAACAAAACTAATTTCCTTCTGTACAAGAAAACGAGTTAAACTCATCAGCTGATGTAATTTCTGTTCACTTAAAGTGGAGATTTCGAAAAGGTACTGTACTGTATGTTGAAGATGTACAGAAAAAATAGAGAGAGTTTTCATACCTGTGTTTTCAGAGTGCACTAGATACAATGCACCAAAATCATGCCTTATGCAATTTAATTTCCACTGTGACTTTTGCAGAATCACAAGGGTTTTTTTCATCGTGTGGGAAACAAAATAATTTGCTGAAGAAAAAACCTCCCTGTAGTCCTTCTTTAAAAAATCATCTTCTGGATTAAAATGTCTATACTGTAGTTTGAACAGAATTTCAGATTTAAGACATTGCCATTACCACTTCTAAATTAAATGTCTTAAATGCCCGTCAATAGCGCTAAATTCCCTAAATATATAGTTTTGTTTCTGCACTATGGAAAATATACATTTTCTAACTGTTACCCAAACTGAATCAATCATATTAGTAAATTAAATAAATTAAAATTGAGATGCAAATTAACTTTCATGTAATAGAAGAAGAAACCCCATGCACTGGCTTTAAAAAATGTTTTCCAATTTGTGGCTGCTACAGGCAGATACTGCGGTATGGCCCTAAGCTCCTTTTGAACGAACACCCTGATTGGAAATTGATAACTCTGCGGTACAATTCAGATCTCTTTCACTTTCATACTCCTCGAGTACATAAAAAGCTCTTGACTCCAGAAGAACAGACTCCAGTGGATTCTCTTGACATTTCCCCTTGACTAGCTATCAGACTTTGGAAGATAGAAAAGGTCACAAGCTGGAAAGCCAGGCTGCTCTTCCAGCTGTGGCCGAGCTGCGAACTGGCATGGTGCGCGGCCTGTCCCTCCCTCAGACGCTCTCGCGCAGGCAGAGCGCTTCCACAGCGTTGCTCGGGCCCTGGGCCACCCCTCCAATGAGGAAGAGCATGTGAGGTGTCTGCAGGCCCGCGCAGGAGCAGCGAGGGTTGGGCAGGGGGGCCAGGTACTCCCAGCGCTTCTTCACCGGGTTGAAGCTCTCCACGGAGGCCAGGGGCGAGGGCTGATTGCCTATGGAGACAGAAGCACACCGTCAGCGAGGGAAAAAAGGGCCGCACGTCCACATACAGCAGCACAACCCAGTTTAGATGGGTCGTTTTCTTATAATGGGAGGTCCCCGACCCCACAAACCCAACCACTGAGCCCCATCTTCCTTCCAACTCTTCTGTAAGTAAGCCAAAGTAAAGCATACATACAGCTAACTTTGCAGCATTGTGAGCTGAAGGAAATGCAGACAACAATCCAGACAACTACAGAATCCTGGTCTGTAAAGAGGAAGACCACCCAAAACTAGTGAACTTCCCACTTGTCTCCTCCATCTTTCCTCACAGGTGTCTGTGTGACTGCTGCAGGTGTCACCATGTACCCAAGTCAATACTCCAGAGGGGGATGGGCTTGTGTCTGTTCTGTTTCACATGGGTTGTCAGTTACAAAGCTGCTAATTTACAGACATCATTACATTGAAGGCTTGCGAGTTTATAAGAGGAAAACAAAACATTTAACATACATAGGGGGATTGGAGCGCTTTTCATAATCAGATTTTAAATTCAGTGCTTCTGCACCTTAGACATTGTTGATCCTTTCTGTTAATAGGCATAACAGTGCCGTTCCTATTATAGAGCTACATCTTGGCATGCAAAACCCACACTAGGCAACCTAAATTGCAGTTAACAATTGTTACGTCTTGCCCCATTTTTACAAAGAAAATGCATCAATAAATAAAAAAAATATTTGTTTGCTGAATTATTTACCACATTGAAACAAATGCAAGGTTTTATTGTGGAGTAATTGTTTCAGTAATAGTCTCAAATGTACTGTAAAAGGACCAAGATGTTCTGGCAGTGTGAAAAGAGAGCAGATTCAAATCTGCACATATTCAGGGAAGAACAGGAAGATCTGATGCACGATTAATCTTTTATTAATTATCACCAGCAACATTCTGTCTCCAAAGCAAGCCATTCCCTTTCACTCACTGGATGAACAGAAACATATTAACTCTTTTTCCATTCTTTGCTTTGACAACAATTATTTGGTTGCATGTTTTCGGAGATTGTCACTGATTGTTCAGTTTTTTTTATCATCCAAGACAATAATAGCTCTTAATGGTAGAAGAGATAAAGCGTACACTCAAGTTCCTCACGAAAAAAGATGGAACTCTCTTGTTGAGCCGGGTGGGGATTTTTAAGCCTAGCTCTAAGACAGCTGCACAAACTATGGTTTCCTGAGAAATTATGTGTTAGATATACTACATCAGGATTATTACTGTCACGATCGCTACTCCTCCTCTTAAGGGCGCTCCAGCCCTTCCTCGTTTTCTCCCATTTCCCACACCTGTCCCCTATCTCCGTTCCCCCTTAAAAGCCAGATGCAGATGTCACTCCTGGTTCCCCATTGAATTCCGCTTCGTGAGAGCCCGGGGTCCTGCTGCGTCTGGCTCTGTTATGGTTTTCCCCTCCTGTTCTTGATTCCCCCCGCCGGTCCCGACCCGGCTCCTGGTTTTTAATTCCCTTGGATGGATCGTCTGGTATTGGACTTCTCTTCTGTTTTGGATTCGCCGTTTGGACTTTGTCTTTGATTGTTCGCCCCAGACTCACTTCCCCCGGACACCTGCTCACCTTGGACACGCCCCCCTGGCACCATACCCTTCTCCTGCATGATTTTTTCCCAACTGTTTCCTCACCATCCGGATTGTGTCGTCTGCATAGGGCCCAGAGAGAACTGTTCGTGACAATTACAGTGTTGGTGGCTATTTTCCTTACTGTCTTTAATGCTATTCTGCAAGGTACAGTATAGGATTTTATTGCAGGACTGGTATTTTAAATGCAACTGATAAACCCAATATACAGTGGTTCTAATCTGTGCTCAATTAAGCCTAGTAAACCTGTCAAACTTATCAGAGTTTACAGAGAATATACCAGAAGAACACCAATTGGTTCCATGTTAAAAATGGCAGAATTTCCAATGAATCATCTCAGCTGCATTTATAATGGCCAATCCTTTGAGATTAAATGTCATAACAGAACCTTCTCACATTAATAATAAGACAACTTCTAAATCAACAGATATGACCAAATTGCACAGTCAGGTTTCTGGTCAGTTGGAGGTTACAGCAGGTTGACTGCCTTGTAGATTGCTGATATAAATTGGGAGATACAACCAATTGCTGTCTTCTACTACTAAAAAGGAAGACATTTTCTTACTGGCAAATTCGTAATTCGTAGCATATAACACTAGAAACGTCAAATGTCACTTCATAAATGTATAAGCTACTAATACTCAAATATGCATTATTAAAACATACTGTATTTATATGAGAACAGTCGACTATTGAGAAATAAGTATTCAATCAATTGTAAATAGAGGTCAGTTTCTAGAAGGTTATTAACATTCTATTTTTAGAATAAATGGAATAGTATCTCCTTCTTGATGTTGTCTGAATATAGAGATCTGGAGTCAGAGATAGGAATTTTTTAATGGCAACCAGATTGAAGTACTGAATTGTTTTCAACTTGAAATGGGAGCATGTTTCATTCATTTTGCTTTGTTATAACCAGTATCTTGGTAATTCTCAATTAACTGAAAATGAGTATGCTTTCATGTCTGCACGATGCTGGATTTGCACTCTACGACTTGTTTTGAAACAAATTGATTGCATTTGTGTGGAGAAATGTATCAAAAAATATTCTTCATGTTTGAATGTTTCATGCATATAACATGGCCTTAGCATTGAAGCTTGCTTTCATCTATATTTTCAAAAGTTTAGTGCAATACAGAACAACAGTGAGCCAAAGTCTGACCACACAATGAACAGGGTATGATACCCCTGGATATGACACCTGCCCACTGTAGGGAGTTACACACCAGTTTCTCCAAACTGCCAAATATATAACCACAAAAAAGCTGAAAATACATTATTTATTCTGCCAAGGAACAACATTTTAAATCTAAAATGTGACATCAAGCCAAGGATTAATATATCTTTAACTATGGAAGCTGTCAGAGACAAAGTAAGTCTGTTATAATTTCCAAAAGACATTTGCTAGCGAGGAAGTTTACAGATGAGAGGAAGTCATATAACCCATCTAGCCTGTTTGGTAGTTAACAGCTAATTGACTCAAGGCTCTAATTCAAACATTTGTAAAAACAGGGTATCCGCTTTAACAACATGACTGGGTTGCTTGTTTCATACGCCCACAACCCTACATGTAAAGAAATCTTCCTTCACCTGATTCAAAGACGGGCTCAGTGTCTTAGACTAGTGAATACCATCCAAAGGGCTTTTCTCTCACACATTCTGGCACAGAATACACACTAGATAATCAGTGGTTCTCAGTGAAGGACATGACAGGAAAGTGCTCAGGGAGTCAGGGAATCCCACCACAGTCTACAGTTGCAGCAGAACACAAAAGGAAAAACAAAAATAGCACCAAAAGTGTCATCATTGCCATGGCAGCCTTGCTCTGTGGAGGCCTGTTATTATTGGTAGCATGAGTGAAGGAAAGACTTCACACAGCCTCGCTTTTCGCAAAACACATTAATTAGACAGGGACGGATATTAGTCATATACCCTGACATTGTATTGAAATGTCAAACTCTAGTTTCCAGAAGATGTTCTGAGAGCTGTGTTACTTATCAGGATATTGATAACATTAACTGCAACACAGAACGTACCTGTAGGTAACAATGATTTTTTTTTTGTGTGATACATGCTTAATTATACTTATCCATCCATACATTTTTTCCAACTACTTCTTCCAAATCAGGGTTGCAGTGGGGCCAGAGCCATTCCTGGCAAGCAACAAGGTGGGGTACACTCTGGACAGGACAGAGCGCCAGTCCATCACAGGACACAGACAGACATTAACATGTCACACACAGTCATGCCAGGGCCAATTTTCCCCAAATGCCTTTTAACCTACTAGTGTGTCTTTGAACTGTGGAGTTCCTGGCAGAAACGCACACGAACATGGGGAGAACATACCAACCCGAGGCAGATAACACCCCAAGACTGGAACTCAAGCCCAGGGTCCCCAGAGCTGTGAGGCAGCAATGCTAATCAAACCTCCACTTCTATGTATATTTATACTTTTTTTTTTTACTATTTCAGCCCCATTATAGATATTGAAATACTGTATCTCTATATCAAGAAGTACTGTATACTGTACCTGATCACTCTGTCTCTCTTTTACTTTTAGTAAACTGTTAAAAAATGAATGTTAACCAAATTAATCGAAAATTGCAGGTAATTCTGTACCTACTGTATGTATTAGTCTTTTTTGTGTTTATCCCCCAGAATTATTATTTTTTCCAATGTAAACATAAATCCTCGGAGATATACTTGTGTCCATTTCAGCAGGTTAGTTATTTCCTAACGAATGTGAGATTAAATTTATTTAAAGTGACTCTCCTAGTTGGCAGCCAAGCCATAAGGTTAAACCCCCCCCCTCACTATGGTGAGGACTGAGCCAGGGAGCTGCTATGAGGGTGTGGGTGTGGAGTTTAACATGCAGTAGGTGAGAAGAACTGTTCAGTTTTAGGATCTACTCCTCCTCCTGAGCTTCTGTTATAAATTATATTTCTCTCATATCAAAATAATTTTAACGTACAAACTAGAATATAAAATCAACAACAGTTTTGTCAGAGCCAATGCCTGACATTGGCAAAGATTCCCCATGATTTTGTCTTTTAGGATGCCTTTTGTCTTTTCAGATCTGCTCAGACCTAATGGAGTTCTTCTGTTTATTTATTGCATTAAGGAAAGTACCCAGCTACAGGTATCTCCAAAATCAATGACAGTGTCTAAATTCTGCTTCAAAACTGAGTAAACAGCTAAAGGCAGAAACAAACGCTCAGTGTGCCAGACGGTGTGCTGTCCGAAAGAAGGTCACGATGACAGAGAGTGCTGGCGCGAGCAGAAGTTTACCTCTGGTTGTTCAGCTTTTGTCAGAATTAATCACTCATTACTTTTGCGAACTCGGGCTGGTTTCCATGGAGATAAAATTTAAACTGCAGATTACAGTAGAAATTATCCGGAACGAGGCATCCACTCTTGAGCGCTGCTGTTTAAGCAGAGGCTTATTTATTCTACATTGTGTGTTTCCTAATGGCTAATCATTACAAACCGTAGGTATGGGTTTTTTTTTTCATTCCATGTTGCACGCTATTGGACTATACAGGAAAAGCATTTTCCCATCAGACGAGTGATACAAAAATAGCACCACTGGAGAAAAGATTAGGACCACCCACCAAACAACACGCAGCTCCAGGATCTGGTATGTACTGTATTCCCCAGGTTTTAGAAATATTTGCAGGCCAATCCTGTCCCCTTGTTTTGGCTAGATCGCCTTCTGTTGTCTTGAGTGCAAAGGTGTGTGGGATTGAATTACACGTGCCACTTGTGCCACCAGTTTTCCGCAAGATAAAAATCTGGGGATTATTCCTGCCAGGAAAGGGAAGGCAATCTGTCTCAGGCTCCTTAAGCCAGCCACACACTGCCTGCCTCTGGCTATGAAAGTCCATTCACTTAGTGTGTGGTTCCTAATGTTTCAGCTAGTGAGTGTATTTCTAAGCAAACGCAAAAAGGGCCTTTATTGATTTCAAGTTCCTTGACTGTAAAGGAGTTTAGATGTACTGTGTGAAAATTGTTTTCCTCTTGTACATCAAAATATCATCAATCACAGTACAGTCCTCCCCCGAAATTAAAAATAATGCAGATGCACATTTGTGTTCCTCCAGATTTTTCCTCGAAACATACTGGATACAATACATAAACATATTTGTACATTTAAGGACTGCTAATTTTAATAGAATATTCTGATGTCTAGGAGAAACTCACTTCACTGTCACAATGAAGAAAATGGGGAACATTTAGTCAAAGGGCTGAAGTCACAGGGAAAGGAATCTGTTGAAAGTATGGTTATAGTCCAGAACGTACAGTACATGTGGAAGGTGAAATCTTATAGCTTTTTCAAGTCTGGTTCAAAATACAAAATGCATCTTTTCATGTCCGGTTCTACATGACAGTCCATACATTCTCTAACTGCTTTATCCCAAAAAACATGGCCATAAGGGAGCTGGAACCTATCCTGGCAAGTAGTAAGACAGGATTCACCCTGAACAGGACAACTTTCCATTGCAGGGCGTGAATAAGACACAAACACACTCACACCTACCAATATACCCCAGGACTGTGGGAGGAAACCCACACAAACAAATACAAACTCCATGCAGACAGCACCACAGGAATTGAACCCAGAGCCCCACCGAAGGCAGGGTACCACTGTGTCGCCATACCACCCTTCTTTGTGACAATAACTTTGGATAACACAACCGCAGCGCTGGATAAAGAGTCTGGAAAAAAAAATTGAATTTTTTTTCTTCCCAGGCTACAAAAGTAAATAGCACTGGCATTCCCCTAAGGCCCATTTATTCCAAAGCTATGGTAAATAAAGACAATTTAATGAATACTAACACCCCACAACCAGAGAAAGGAAATGAAATAAAGAAAGCAGCTGTCTAATCCACAGAGCAGCTGGACTGATAAATGACTAAATGAGGAGAGAGCTGGTTCAGTAATTCGGAACATGATTTTAATAAACCTAATAGTAGAGTTAATGAATTCCAGAATGATTTAGGAAGCTGTAGAGAATTTAATCTCACACGTATTTATTTGATTTATTTATTTTTAAAAAAGGACTGAGAGCAGATGCCTCTGCAGGAATTTCATACCTGCTTTGGGCACTATGTTTTTCTATATTCCCATTTGAACATTTCAGCCTGGCTCTATCACACAATGCATGGAAAAAATGTCACCCATGAGACAGAGGCTTTTAATAAAGCAACAATCTCTGACACTGTGAAAAGGAATCCTTTCACCAGCCTTCACGCACGTAAGACTATGAATAATAAGAGGCATTTATTGGAAAAAAGTATTTCAGCAGGGGTTTGAAGTTAATCACATTTTGGAGAAATAAAAAGGAAGGGTGAAGCATATACAATAAGCTTGAGCAGATCAGTCTAAATATTATTTTTCACACTCTTTTGTAATTTTCATTTTTAGTTCCCTTAGGCATCTTACATGGATGACCTTCGTAAGTCTCTTTCTTCAGCACTTGAATTCCAAATATGAAGGAGAATAAATCAGATTGTGGCAATACTAAATAACTACAATACTCAAAGTATTCTCCTAATGAATGGCAAAGCATTGAAATAACCTATGCTCTTTCTAATGCATCCTTAATACATTCATGGTAATCAATTAGCTCTAACACAGTCTTTGTAACAAAATGTTACCATTAATACAAGATAGTCTAAAGACCAATTAAGTGAAATGATTTCAGAATGATTCCATTTGAATTTAAGAGCAAACATATTCAGTTTGTATGAAGCATAATTTCATTAAGAGCTAGCAGCTACAGTATTCAAAGTGTTATCAGGTTTTTGCATTTTGAGCAGAATGGAATCTGAAATTAACCGTCACACCATAAGAAAAATAGCTATGACAAATGCTTTTAAAAGCAAAGATTCTTTTATTCTACAAAACATAATCTGCAATTTAAACTAAAGGAAAAAATAAAGATGAAGGATTGTTCCACTGAATACATATGGTTTTGAATAAAGAATTTGCTCAGTTCTTTTTCATGATTGCACAAAAATTCAAGATAATATCATTATTCTCTTCCTCTTTATAGGCTGCTACTTCCTCTTAAGATGTATGGTGACTTGCTTCAATTATACAGTAGCTTTACGGATGATGAAGCTGCACTAATGTATCATATGTAGTTTTAATTTAGAGACATTTGGAAAATTAATGACACAGTTCTCATGAATAGCAATCGATTTTCACAGGAAATACTGCGGAAGGCTGTTTTAAAAAAATCAGTACTGTATGACAGGCCTGCAGCATAAACCAAGCAGAGTTACCATACTGACTGAATGAAAGTTTCCTATTCCAATCCTGCCTGTCTTCAAATACTGACAAAAGAAAATATAACACTGGTCTACTGTAGCTTACTTGATAGTAGAAAACTCTACCAATAAGAGGTGTGATCATCTATAATTTATATGTGATTTACCAAACCATACTTAAAAAACACTTGCATAAAGAGTGTGAATGCTCAGATACGTATTGATTTTTGGAGGACTTTGGATGATTTTGGGCCTCTGTCTGGATTTAATCTTAAACACTTTAAAGCTACTAAACTGTGCTAAGGTCTGTAGGCCCCAGTTGCTAGGAGACACTCACCTAGGCCTCCTGCTGCGATGACTCTTCCTCCAAGGTAACCAGCCACAAAGTCAGCTCGTTTTTCCCTCATACGAGACGCTCGTGTGGGTTTATTCCAAATTCCTGCAAAGATACACAAAAACCATCTACTGTATTAAGAAGCACTGACATAGCCTACATAATGAACGACAGATGGGAATAATACAGGCACACTTCCAGATTTGGTTTCTCTTATAATGAGAGATTATCAGGGGTTTTTTTTTGCCTTGGCTCCTCTGTAACCGAGTAAGGATGTAAATGAACATTGTGAATATTTGTTTTTGTTTAAAAGAAAGAAGTACTAATATACTGTAAACCATTGTTTACTTCTGGCTCTTTGGAAACTACAGTAACTCACCTCAATTTTACAGTCTGATGTCACTGTTCACTGCTAATATTCCCTCTCTCATTTTTAAAGCTCAGATTCAGAGCTCATAGACTTTTTTTGCTGCCAGGACTTTCAAGTGCCAACAGGCCATAAAGTGTTAAAGAGTTCCCCCAGATAACCCCTTTACACTCTCAGTAGCTTTTTGCTGAAATATTTTTGATGGATGGCACATTTATGTGGAGAGCAGAATGCTTCTTTATTGATCATATTATTAATTAATTTGGATTTTTTACAGTGTGTTTGAACTCATTTAGACAGCTGGCTGGACTACTGATGTAATGTGAGAGACATAGTATACTCATACACCAGCAGAGCACCACCTGGGATTTGTGTTGGTTATGAATCCAGTGTCTTAACCATCATTCTACCCTATTCTGCAAACAGCTTTGTATAAGACAATGAATCCAATCTTCATTTCCTGTGCCTCTAAAGCAGTATCTGTTTGATGATTAAAATCCTCCAAAAAGCCATCCCTTTCCATATTGAAATGAAGACTGAAGAATCCGCATGAACGTATTATGAATCCCAAAATATAATCGGAAGAAATCCAAGTGCTTAGTCTGGATCACTGTCTGAGAAAACCAAATTATACTTCTAAATTTGGGATTGTCTGACTTCTGAAAAAAGTGTGGCTTTGCTCCTATGAGTTCTATATAGAGCAGGTAGTGAACGCGTTATCTCCTCTCCATGGAAACAGCCACTCTGACTCACACATCTCCCTGATGAGGAAGAGGCCAGCCAGTGCTCAATCTCACAGAGTACACAAACTGCAGGCAACGTCGCCCGACACCTGATGAGACGTTAGGATTTTTTTTGTTGTTGTTGTTTTTGTTTCTGCTGGTGGAAGTCATTGCTACAGTGAGAGCCACACAGACAGAAATAGCTATAAGGCACATGACGTTGGAGTAGAAAAACATGCCAGACTGATTCCAGTGTCATTTGAGTGGAATATGATTGCGGTAAAAAAAAAGATAATCATCTAGGGTGGAGACTGAAATCTTTGTGGAGTGCTTGAGAAAATCTGATTTTTCAGGATTTAAAGTTTGGATTTAATACCACTCCTAAAATAACAAACAAATCGACATGCTATATTTCAACAGTTAAGTCAAGCTCCAATTAATACAAAGAGTTGATGAATCTGGGGACAACATATTTAAAATTTGCTTTGCGTAACTTGCCTGGCTAAGGAAACTTCAACAAGAATGAAAACTTAAGGCTGGGAGGACCCCAAAAGAGATAAAAGTAACCCCAAAACACCACTGCAGCAGTCCTGCAGCTTTTGGAGCTTTTGGTTGATGAGGTTGGTTCGGAGGTATGCTTCAGAGGAACATGTTAAGTTTGATGGTGCAACATCTAGGATTTGATGAGAATATGAAGCATTAACCCAAAATCTATTGGTTATGGAGGTCAGCTTTGGCCAGCCTGACAAAGAGGTGCTATATGAACTTGCAGTGAATAGGTACTTACTGATGCATGTGAATGAACAGAAGAAGTGGCTGAATAAGAAAAGCAAAGGGTGTCTGGCATGCCCGAGAGCGTCTGGTCACTAGGGGGAGACTTTGGACGGGGGTGGGGTGTGGTAGAGGGTTGGGGATCGACCCTGCATGTAGCTGGGAGCAAGAGCAGCTATTTCACCCTGCAACTCACAACTGGCAACTCACTGAAGCTGAGCAGGTGTGAGCCTGATCAGTACCTGGATTGGAGACCTCCTGGGAAAGCTAAGGTTGCTCTAAGGTGTTAGAGGGGCCACTATGCGGGGCTCACCCTGCAGTCTGTGTGGGTCATAATGCCTCTGTATAGTGACAGGGACCCTCACTATACTGTAAAAAGGTACTCTACTTCAGATGAGACGTAAAAACCGTGGTCCTGACTATCTGAGGTCATTAAAAATCCCAGGGCGTTTATTGAAATGAGTAGGGGTGTTACTCCAATCTTGGACACATTTCCTCCCCACCGATAGCTGGTGTGTGGTGAGCGTATTGGCGCACTTCGGCTGATGTTGCATAATCCAGGTGGGACTTCACATTGGTGGTGGAGGATAGTCCCCATTACCTGTAAAGCATTTTGAGTGGAGTGCCCAGAAAAGTGCTATATAAGTGTAAGAAATTATGGTGAGTTACCTAGCACTAGGTATGCTTAAGCTGGAATTTCCTTGCAAAAGCACTTCCAAAGTCACAGAAACACCTTGGGTGCTATTCTGCAAGGAACGCAGTTTATAACAATGCTGGTATAAGACAGATCAATCAGGATCATGTGCCTTTGTAATCATCACAGGTCAGGTTCAGCAACAGGAACACACTCAATGATCTCTACAGCCATATTCATACTCTATGTACTCATACTTTTGATGAAGTGCATTTAAAATCTAATATTTTTAACAGGAATTAGAATGAACTGTAACTAAGAAGTACTGACAGTATTGATGACATAACTGTAAAAATAATTATATTATTTCTAACTCACAATATTAAAACACATTAATAATAAATATGTTAAAAATAAATGCCTTAAATGGACACATCTAGTTTCACAAAGCCTCAGAAAGTTTAAAGAAACTACAATCGTCCTTATTAAAGGAGGTTGAACTCAATACCCTGTTATCTTGATGAAAGTCAGCGAAAGTAACAGATTGTCAACTTTAATAACTAGCCAGGTTTCTAGGGGGAAATGATGTCCCCATAGCAGATAATCTTCATTACATAAAGATATAATAAGGTTCAAGCAAGCCTTATTGCACCTTTACATTGAATTCTTATGGAGCTAGAATTCTTTATATCCGCGTCCAGAGAACTTCTAACAAACTGGCTGCTTATTTTTTGTGAACAGAAGGGCTTCTTCACAGAAGAGATACATTTCCATTCAAACAGGCTCGTGAGTAAATGTTACCCAACCAAAGAATAATTTACAAGAACACTTTCAGCTGCAGTACTTGTGTAGCTAATTTGTGTGCTTGAATAATTAATTAAGCATTGTGAATGAAACATTGCTTACTGGTGAAGAGCTGAAAATGGGACAAGAGGGAGTTTCGGGAAAAAAAGAGGAGTCCCATGTTGTTCTTCATCTTCAAGAAGTGGAAACAAATTGCATTTTGACAAGATAAACTCTTTGGAATTCAGTGTGGTCCCTGTATAAAGCACTATGTATTTCTTATTCATTGTTAGACTGTAGGGCAGCATGCTGGCCCGCTGGGTAGCATTGCTACTGTACATCTCAATGTTGGGGCCCTAGTGCCAATTCCTGGGCTGCTATCTGCTTGGAGTTTGCATTTTCTCTATGTGTTTGTGTGGGTTCCCCTCTGGGCG
Organism: Lepisosteus platostomus; assembly: GCF_059453375.1. NCBI lineage: Eukaryota > Metazoa > Chordata > Actinopteri > Semionotiformes > Lepisosteidae > Lepisosteus > Lepisosteus platostomus. Next base: position 57,367,999 of record NC_142616.1, read on the forward strand.
TGCTGGTTTTCTCCTACAGTCAAAAGACAAACTCATAAGGTAACTGTCGTATGGGAAAAGTGGATCTGGAGTGAGTGTGTGCTTGTCTGTCTGCCCTTTCATGGACATGTGTCTTGTCCAGGGTGTATCCTGCCTTGCGCCTGTTGCTGGCCTGGAATTGAATAGGTTAACCTGGTTAGAAAACAGATGGAATGATGGATGTTAGACCACAGAGTTATTGATTGTACCATTTTACTATTCTACCATCCTGTAACCATACAGTATCTGCCCGCTTACCATTTGTGAGATTGAAAAGCAAGCTTTATCCACGAAACCTCCTTCCTCTATCCTGACAGGTATTACAAAAAGCATAAAATGGCCTTAAATGAGCTGGAGAGACAGGGTAAATATGCTGGAAGTGCCTATTTTGGAGACGATAACTATAGCACATTTGCAGGGAGAACTTATACCCTTGTAACAGCAATGAGCTATAAAAGACAACAGGCATGCAATTTGACTTCAAAGTGGAAACAGCAGTTTGCAAGGGACCCTAAAGAGGCAATATTTTACTGTTTTCTCATGTTTGATACTGAATTTTACCATTGTTTAATGTTTTGAAAAAAATCTTGATGCTATTGAGAGTGGTTTTCTGCACTTATTGTGAGTTTTCAGGCTAATTTGCCATTCCAAAAAACATTCTGAAAATCATGTAGAAGAAGACTGTGCTTGTGGCCTGTGCAAAACAATCATCTCAATTTCTCGCCAGTTTTATCACCTGAAAGCGATTATTGACAATCCTTTAGGTGTGAATTGCATTTTGCCATCTGCACAATTAACTGTCATATTGTCAAATGCCAGACAGGACAGAACAGCTGAATATGCACTGTCCTGTAATAACAGATAATTCAACAAACTATATAGGCTGCAGAAAATAAGAGTGATTCAGAATCGCCAACATTTTTACAAAAGAAACTTTTCTTTTGTAAACTGGAAGAATGAACAAGTTGCAAATGATCAGAAATGTGAATGAAAAAGAAAAAGGAAAGAATTCCTTAGAATGACTATGGCAAATAAAAAATAAAAAAAGACATTGAAATTGCCTTGACCTTGGAGAAAATGAACGAACATTCTGTTGATTCTAATGTCATAAAATACTTAGTTTCAGTATGATTTGTACAGTAACACTTTCTTCTTCTAGGTAATGCACCATGCTCTTCTCTCGTTGTGATGTGTATTATTGAATCAGCTACAAAGTAGAGAAGACTGATACGCTGGCAAAGTAATATTAACAACACAGCATGAGCTGTCCTCTCCATATTTTTAACAGAACCAGAATCAACCACCTCTCTAATCTCAGAGGTTTATCCTGCTGTTTCTGAAACAAAAAATGAGAAGTTATACACCTTTCCCACCATTGCCCTTTGACATGTGAATGATTGCTTTCATTGCTACATAAACATAATAGTGTATGTTGCAATGTGTTTAAATGCACAACAAACTCCGCCCAATAACACTAGAAAGCTTTAACAACCGAAAACAGGCCCAACGCCTAAGCCCATGCTGCTGATATGAAGGCCTTTCTCCTCAGTCATTTTTAGACTTATCTATCCATTATTTTCTAACCACTTCATCCAGTACAGGATCGCACGGGAGCCAGAGTCTAATCCAGGAAGCAACGGGGACACGACAACACGGCAGTTCATCACAGGGCAAACGTACAGACGCACACTCCCACACTCTCACCTGAGTGACAATTTGTCCAGAAGCCAATTACCCTTCCAGCATGTTGTTGAACTGTGGGTGGAAACCAGAACACCCAGAGGAACATACAAACTCCACGTAGATAACACTCTGGGTCCAGTGTGTGGCACTTTTGCCTAAAGTATACTGGGGAATCATGTTTTTAACAAGACATGCACTTGCTTGTCAAGAATGAGCACTTCTGTCTTAGTAGTGTCAGTTCACACAGCTTGCTACCTCACTGTAACAGTGAGCTCACTTTGTGTTTTTTACTCACTCACTACTTTTTAGGAGCATCTGATTCAGAGCGACCCTTTCCACACAGGAAAATGCCATTTTGAAGGCAGCCTACTTTTTTTGAAGCAAGAGCTAAGACACGCACAGCCCAAAAATCTCCAGTGTGTATACCCGTACTTTCATTGCATTTTCTAACTGATATGTCCTCTTTGTTACCTCTAGTTACACATAACAAAACTTCCTTTTGTTCCAGTCCCCGGTTATTTGCCTAGTCAGCCAGAGCCACAGGCTCTGACATTGAATCTGATCCAGGAATACAAGCGTGGTAGTGAAAAGCCGTTAGAATGTGTCAGTCTTATCCAAATTAAAAAAGACAGTTGAACTGTACATTCCAGGAGTTAAAGGGAAAGTAGTAGGCTTCTAAAAGCACAACACATTGTATTTCAATCAGATGTTCACATCGTCTCTTACTATATTACAATTCTTCAAAAGATGGGGATAATTGCAAAGAGGAAAAAAGAACGAACAACCTTTTCAGGTTCTTTTCTATGAGAAAGGTGCCACTAACCTTGAAGAAATACGGCCATTCTGCTTCTGTAGAATTCCTTCAGATAATGTGCAAAAGCTTGAACAACCAGATTATTTGGTCAAATCTGAAACCTAAGTAAATTAGAGATAAAATAGAGATACCTGTGCTTTAACATGTCACATGCCTTTTAATTACAAAGGTTAGGGCAATGTCAGCGACTATGAGCTTTAAACACTAAACACAGGCCTCATAAGATGTAAAAACAGAAAAGGAATTAAAGATGTCATAAAGAGAAGCAAAGTAAGTTTCATATTCCTATTACAAAAAACAACTTTTTACCATCACAGCCTCTCCCTGCAGCTTGAATTATGAAAATAATGTTAATTTGAATGCATCTGTCAACAGTGAATTATTCTGGGTCAATCACAAAAGAAAATACGCCGTGTATCCAGAAATTCGCAATGTGAATTAAATTCCCCCGGAGATCATCCTGTATCCGCTATGCACAGGCATGGAATGCCATTGGGATGACAGCAAAGCGAAACTAAGCACGAGCGTCAGGTTGTGAAAACTTGCTCCCTCTTTTTCCAAATTGAACCTGGCAGCTTTCAGAACTGCTACCGAATGTTAAATGCCCAAGCTACATCAGCAGGCAGGGATCAGAGATGCTTTTCTAATACATTCATTCGTTTAAATGCTTAGCTCATAAAAAGCATCCAGCTTGCTTTTATTTGCATTTTTTTTAGCAAATCAGCAGTTTTTATTCATCATTTTGATACTCTATAAGAACAAGTGATTAAGTTTCTTTTGAGTGCTTACTTCTTTGCCAAATTCAGTCTTTCCTAAATTAAAAGATGGTCTATCATAGATTGCATTCAAATGTCTGATCATTCTTCTTTGGAGATTATCAGAGCTACGGTACATTACATAATTTGCAAATGTGTTGCGGTAAAAAAAGAGAGGAACATAATGTTGTCATGACATCTGAAATGCTCTTCAGAAGAATCTAATTAAGTCCCCTAGTTCGTTTTATTTCCATTTTACTACTAAGCTACTGTAGGTATTTACAAAAGCCTGCCCACCCACAAAAATCAAAGTGACTTTTTCAAATGTGGATTTGCCTCCCGAGCAAAAATGATTAAAGTGTGCCAAGATAAATTGTTAACAGGTAATTTAATAAAAATTTTTAAAAAATAATCTGCTCCAGACTGCCAGTGAGTCACTTCTGGTTCCCTTTTCACACTAAGATGCTTCCACTCCCTATAGACACGACCACTTCAAAAGCATTAAAAAATACAGAATTACATTGTACTGTAGGTACTGCTGTTGATGGGAAAAGAGACTAATGACCTCCTAAACAACATGATATTCATTTTTCACCCACAAAAAAATGTTGATCAAAGTATTGATGAATGGATACACAGATGTGACATTTTAAAATGCAAATGAGCATGTGCATCAGAATGCATTCAAGGATTGATTAGAGAAGGCAATACATTAATCTAAACCTTTTATGGTTCTGATTAAAATGCTCAGAAGCCTACCTTGATTGTATTGATTTATTTACGTATTATTTATGCTGTACGCATTGCAAGATAAGCACAAGAGGGATCCCAAACGTTTTATTTTTACAATTTGCATTTACATTTACCCAGAGAACCATTTTATCAACTTGGAATTCAGACCACAAAAGCATAATCTGTCAAAGACCCCTCATCCATCACGGTTTATTTTCAGTAGTGCTGCAGTACGTTCGCTGACAAGAGAAAAAAAACTGTGGTTAAGACAAAACAAGCAAGATAAGCAGCAGACTTTGATAATATTCATGCTCCTAAAGTTCTTAAGCACTCTGGATGCCTAAATGAATGCACACTTGGACCTCTAACAAATCCGACCCCAACTATATTTGATTCTAGTCCACCAGTTCCCTAGCTTTTCTACCATGCCAAATTAAAGTGCTCACACAGCAATTTGATCTAGAATTCAGATCACAATCCTGAAAGACATCAGTGCAAATCATGTTCTTAAAGTTAATCAAGAAGATGTGCTTGCATATTCAGTAGCTTGCATGCATGGAATAAGCCAAAAAATAACTACTGTACTGTAGGTACACTCTGTGATGAAATTCAATGATGCTATCTGTGCCTAATGTGTTTAGTGGCTCGGGTATCAAGTGTCAAGCAGAAGGTGTCTCTAGATGAAAGGACGTTTTCTTGTCAAAACTGAAGTTGGTGCTTTTGTGTGATCTAGCTAGCAGTTTATAATGGCGGCAGACCACTCCCCTATACCTTGAATGTGAACGGGATTTCAGCCAAAATTTCATGAAAGTCCAAGAAATTGTCAGTATCGTTTTCACGGATTTGTGAGGGTTACTGAGTATTACTCAGTTCCAAACAGAAATGTTATGTCCTTCGAAGGCTTGTTGCATTTTTCTTATGGCAGAATACTTTTCAGGAGCATATACAATACCAGCATCTCAGAAACAAGATGAAACTGAGACGCTGTCCACAACCCCAAAATACATCATCATAACACTGAACACATGCCTGCGTCTTCATGAAAAAGGATAATGTTAAACAAGCAAAGGCTTTTATACTCTTAAACAGAGCGGAAGGAGTGGTCAGATTTATTGCATTGCTCTGCGTTTTCTTGAGATTTGACAAGTTTAACACAAATGTATATGGGATTTCAGTTTTACATTGCAGATATTTGTTTTTAAATTTAATTTGTCTACTTTATTGCTTTCCTAACATTCTTATCTGTTTCAAGATACTGAAGATACTGTTTCTTACAGATTTATCTTTTTTTTTTCTTCAAAGCAGTACATTTCCTAGCAGGATATTCAGAAAGTTTTAGTGCTGATATTGTCCTCTTCCTGAATATAAATCATGCAGCAGTAATAGGTGGCACTTTCTTTCTTGAGACAACTGAAGCATGTTTACAGCACAGTGCCAAGAAATATCATCTTTCATTCATACACAAATGACAAATTACTATAATTAGTCACTTAATTACACTCAAGTATGTTGAATTGGCATTTTAAACATGTCAACCTGGCTTATTAAAGTCACAACGTCACATAGGTAAACAGGGTATTTGTAAAACAACAAGACTATGAACAGAGATTGATTAATTGGTCTAGCTAGAAAAAAAAGCTGTTTTAATTAAGGACCACACAGTATTTTGAAAGAAAATGGCATGAATACTTAAAGGCTCATACTTATTAGAGTAACAATGCCATATAGGTAAACAGGGTATTTCTAAAGCAATAAGTGTTCCTTTTAAAACATATTTTTACCATCCAGAAATACAAATAAGAGCAGATCAATATTGTGAGGAACTGCATCTGCCATATTAAATTATTAAAATTAAAAAAACATGTTCTATTACAATAAAAAAAGACAACCTTTTTTTCAGAAAACTCAGTTTAAGTCACAAGTTAGGCATAGTTACTGTTTTTATTTATTTCATATTCTGTGCCATTATTACAATGTTCAGCCTCAGAGCAGAATTATCCTGATTTCCGTGTTGAGGCTGTTCATAACCTTCTGTATGCGCTTGTAAGTTTCAATATTTTTGTCTTGGTAACGGCTAATAATTTCAAGCAGAGTAAGGAAAGCAACTCATAATCTCCTTCTACATAGTGTATTTATTAATTTTCTTTAAAGCATTTCCACATATTCTGGCAGCAACGTAAGAAAAAAAAGATTTACACAGGAGACCCTGGTGTTATTCTGTTCAATCAATTTATTTATTTTTTTTGCTCTCATCTCCATGTTGGTCAAAGGACTGCCGGTTCGTCTTGAAGAGCGCTTTAAATCAATACCACTCTAAACAGGCCCAACCTCTGCCCTACTGCTAAAAAAATAAAATAACACTATTCTTCTGTTCAATTTCATACTGTGTGAAAACCGACTGCGCATTCACCTGGAGGCAATAGACATACACACAACATGAAAGACTGAGGCAAAAGCAATCCATTTACAACTCTTACATAACCACACCAACCTCTTGGGTGAGTGATGCTGAAGTGTAAAGAAATACTGGATGTGATTCACCATACAAATTTCATAATAGAAATGGATCACTTTGACACAACAGTGTACTCGACTGTAGGTTTATTCACATTAACACTTAAAGAAACTATATGCAAATCTATTACAGTAGTTTTCATATTTCTTTGGTTTAATAGATAGTATCTTGCAGCAGGTAATTGAAAAGAACTGCTGAATTCCAATCCTTGTCTGACATTACCAAACATCTCTGATCCTCCCTCTGATCTGACTGCCCCATACAGAATTGCAACCCACCAAAGACGAACAGGATATCTAGGCAAGCCAGGATTCACTTTTTCAAGGAACTGTCCTCCTCTAAAAGAAAAACACATAAAACTCTTTTTTGCATGTTCATAGACATAATATATGAACGAATATGAATTTTCTATAAGTGTTGAAATGGAAATCTAATAAGTAAATTGATTCTTAAAATGTAGAGAGCTTTGCAAAAAATATATTGGTGCTTTTAGAAAATATATTTCAAGGATGTAACTGCTGTGCTACAGTACGTGGAGAATTTTAGAAAACAGTGCGTCAACAAAGTACACTGTTTAGGTTACTTTAGAAGACAATGTACCAAAACAATATATGCTGTCCAGGTCATTAGATTAGCTGAAAGTAACGGATAAGCTTTGAATAACAAATCTAGTGGTGCTTCTTCTTTCGTTTTATGATGTAATCTGTTTTGTCTTAGGGAAAGGGGAAGTTTTAGAAGGGACAAAGTGCTAAGCTTTTTTACAGCGCAACGTCTTATAAAAACCCTGTACTGCTTGTAACAAATTGAGTCTCTGGTTGCACTTTGCAAAGTGGCAACAGGGCTCCCAATATTGCAATATTGAAATAAAGACCTTACTCAGGTGTGAACTCTCTCTTGTGGCTTCCTTGATAGGTAAATTTCCACGACAGTGTATAATATTAATATGAATGTATTGTGTACATCATATACTGTACAGTATCTGGGAAAAATAATAATCAGCAGAATGTTGTTCTAAACATCACCTTCACCAACCAAATAAACATATCAATTGGAAAATTGCAAGGATGAGATATGAGCTCTAGCAAATAGGCTCTGGGAATAGTGATGGGGAGTCAAGTGCAAGCTGTGCTTGAAGGACTGATGAAGCAAAACCCTCAGCAAACGTGATGCGCAGTGAAAAGCAAAGATCCTTATTTTATACTTCGCGGGGTTTCAGTACTATTTTTAAAAAATAAAAAAGAACACTATTTTTCAGAAGTTGCTGCATGTTTATTGTAACTGCAAAACTCGATTGCACACTGATTTTACAATACCCGAAGACCACTGTCTGGAGGAGAGGAATCATAACTTCATAGTCCATTTGAAATCCAAAGTAAAAACATCCCATATTCAACACAACTGTTTTTGCTCCTCCGGCTTTTGTGAGCCACTCATTCCCCCGCATTAGGACTTCATGGATTACTGTACCAGGAGTTTCTTTTTCTCATCCTTTCTCCTTCAAATACTTTAATCCACTGGCCCAGATCAAGGGCCCAGATGGCCCTTTTAAAACACTTAATTTGTTGTCAGTCTGACAATCTCTGCGCTATCACATATTCTCAGACCGTCACCAGGTACTTTAACAAGCTAATCAGGGGGGGAGTCCCCTGTGAGACAGGAGATGCATTGTGAAGTTCAAGCCTCTTCTCTTCTACTACTCAAACAACAACACAGAAATTGGTATGAAGTCTAAGAAACACGTGTATGGGGAAAAGACTGCAGCTACGTTGTCATCATACAAATATTAACAAGCAAAATGCACTGCTTTTGTGGAAATGGGTCTTTGTCATTCCAGCGATGGAAGATGTTGTCTTGGTTAGTGCTGAAATAGCATCCCTGTTTTTATCTCCTTGTGAATAAAGTTTCTCGTTTCTAAAGAAAGATGAAAAAAGCCAAGGGTGTCTTTATTTGGGTTTCTAAGAAAAAATGATTCTACTGCTCTTCTAGTATAATAACAGTGTTATTATGAAGCTTCTGATACAGGATCTTATATAAAATCCTGTATCGGATGCCCACCTACAGAAGGTAAAGATACTGTATCTTGCTTTCTTGTAGTGGCTTGACTGGATTTTACAACAGGAACGGCACACCTCTTCACCAAACACGTTCCAATCTTCTGCCTTAGATTGATTTGAGCTAAATTCAGTATCTGTAGGTCTTTGTCTTTTTTTGCACTTTGACACAGCACGCATGTATGGGTATATCATCCTGAACCTGTGAGGTACACTATCAAATGAGAAAGAAGAATTAAAAAAAAGAGATAACCAATTAAAGAATAAGTTCTCTCTGATTTCAATTTAGCATTTCATATTTAATCTATGGGCCAGTGGCTGTTGGTGTAGATCAGTGGTTAGGGTTCAGGACTCCTGACAGCAGCACTCCAACGCAGACCCTGTTGTTGTACCCTTAAGCTCCAGATGTATGATTTTGTTACAAGCATTGCTGGAGGCAACTCTTGCAGTGAGCCAGTCTCCTCTCGGTCTCTGTTCTCTCAGCTGACTCTGTAGTTAACACCATAGAAGCCGAGACAAACTGCAGCATTATGAGACAATAGGCTTCAGTATGGTGTTTACTTAACTAATGTACAGCACTGTAGAAGTACTGTAGGTGGAAATACAGATACTATAGATTCTGAACTGCTGTCTGAGCCTGAAGGCAGACAGTATCTCAAGGGCAGAGTGGCAAAGGCAACAGCTTGTGCTGGATAATGACTAACTCTGTGTCTGACCAAGGGAATTCTTTCTTCAGGTCTAACCCATGCAATACGTGGAGAAGAAGGCAATAAAGTTATGAACAGCTAGCCCTTCCCTGATCCGGTCTTACACCTACTTTTCTTTTTCCTTTGGAAAACAGGCTACAAGCTTCCCACTTATTGTGTGTTAGCTCTGATCAAAATCCTACTTACTGTAAGTGTTTATGTGGGCAACGTCAACACAGATTCACATTCAGCTTTAAAAATCCAAATTTACAAGGTTTAAAATGTTCATGAGAATTAGGTTAAGAAGAGATAAAAGAAAAGCATTTACAGTAGCAATTAACGGCCTCTTTTAATTAAAATGGAAGATCACAAGAGAATGAGCTCTTTTTGTTTCTTATTAACATTTTATAACAACGGTCAAAATCCTCAAAGTACTGAATGTGCTGGGAAGTATACATTTTGCTTATGTTAATTCCTCTTTAATTTTATGTTAAAATACAAATCCCAGAACAATACAGTGCATAACTTATACAGCAGGAAGTATACAGCAAACTGGACAATATCGGCAATTCATACTCTCTATGCAGAAAGCTTCTATAGGCCTAAGACACCGAGGAGGTGAGGGAATAGGGAGATAAAGGTCAGTACCCATTTCAACTTCTGATGATAAGCCTCTTGCCACCACATAGTAAATGTGAGGTATTTTCAGATGCTCCACTAAAGCCTTTAAGGCACTTCTGTTCCAGTGACTACAGGGTCTGCCAAGGCAGGAAAGGGCAGAGAGGAGAAGCAAAATGTGCAGGTTCATATTGCAAATACTAAGCCAAATCTCAGCACTCTACAATATTACAGATACTGGCAAGGCTCTCTTACTGTAATATCATTTCAAGGCATTGATTTATACTTAAAACTCAAGTTTACAATTCGTGCAGTGAGCAAGCCTTTTCTAAATTAGTGTAACTGGAACTGAGAGTACATAACAGACAGGATTTTAGGTATTTTGCCAGTTCACTTAAATAATGTAAGGCAAGTGAATTTAGATTGTCCTGTATACGATAAAGCTGTCCATCACTCAAAAGAGCTCAGATTTTATTCTCCACTAGTGAAGACCACATACTGTGGACAAAGAATGGTTTGTGAAGGTGAATGAAACTGAATTTCTGAGTAAATTACAGTTATCAATCTTACAGTAATCAATCTGAGAGAAGATGAAAATGTTGACCATCTTTTCAGCAACAGTTAGCGACAACATAGCATTATAGTCTAGCAAATTTTCTGAGATGGAAGAATTATGTTTTTACCATATGTTGCACAAGTGGGTCACACATCAAGTTGGATCAAATATCACCCAAAAGTTCTTCATTTTAGAGTTTGAAATTCAAGTACAGTCCCATTCACAGATAGGGTTACTATTGACATATTCAAGATTAATGTTATGGTACAGTTTGTGTTATTTATGACTTAAAAGCTTTTTTTATCTGTTTATGACCTTGCTCCAGTGACAGAACTGCATCCAAAGTATTGCCAAGTAGAAGTGCATTGCTTTCCTGAATAAGACTCCTACAAAACTATCAAATATATGATTGATCTTAGCAACATAATCTGTCACATGCAAAACCGTTTTTTGACTTTTTACAGTAAGTGGTGACCCATTCACTTTTGTTAGTATTCCGGTCGGACACAATTAAAGCTGAAGCACACAAAAGCCTACCTTAGCAAGGAGAAAAACATTATGCTTTTCTATACCTCTTTCTTTTTATTTGTGCTCAAATAAACTCAACATTCCTGCTGGACACATTCCTCTGCAGTTCACAGGGTTCATTTACAGTCTCTAAAAGATCCTTTACTGCTCTAAAATATTTGCATCATCACCATCCCTACAGTACCTCAGACACACAAGCTAATGAGGCAGCATGGAACTTAGAATTAATCATAATAATTACTTACACTTATATAGCGCTTTTCTGGACACTCCACTCAAAGCACTTTACAGGTAATGGGGACTCCCCTCCACCACTACCAATGTGCAGCATCCACCTGGATGATGCAACGGCAGCCATAGTGTGCCAAAACTCTCACCACACATCAGCTAAGTGTACAGTAATACAGTAAGTAGTACAATAATCAACGACGAATGTGAAGACAAGAGTGAGATATTTACACCCAGGATGCAGATAGAAAAAGAGAAACTTTGATTGCAAAATCTTGGGCTCAACTCCAAAACGCTTTTCCAGATCTTCATTTGACAGTTTGTTGTCCTGTGGGGGTGGTTTTAACCTCTAGGTTCCACACAAAATATAAGATAAACATTACTTGGCTAGTGTGGAGCCTACGTGCAATTTAACTTTGCATTAAATTGTTAGTTCCACTTCAGTTCAGCTAAAATTTACTCCTCAGAGCAGCAACAATCATTTTCAAGGCTTGTTAGAATTTGACCAGGTGAATACAATTAACTTTTGTTAAGGATTAATTTCTCCTTTGCATTCTTATTCCTTTGGCACTCTACAGTTCAATGCCAGTAACAGCAGTATAGCGTAATAAAGATATACAGTACACTCATTACCTAATGCTCCCTACTGATTTTCTTCACTGGCAAAGCCAGTAAGCAGTGACCTATTTTTCTTCAAACAACCGGTGACGATGCTTGTGATGTTTATTTGGATTATAAACCACAAATTACTCTGTGCTTTCTCAGGACAGCAGTATGGGACATTTAGCTCTCAAGGGATGTAACTCAAAGAAATAGGATTAAACTGTGTCCACCATGGGACCGTGTGTATTCCCTGTTCCGTATAAAAAAAAGTCATGGTAGAGTGCTTTCATGCCGTAGTTGCATTTTTCAAGTAAAGCTTAAAAGCTGTGTATGTCAGCGTTTGAAATGAGGAGATCTCCCTGAGCTAGTTGTAGCCATCGCTGAGGCATGTACATCGAAAAGACAAGCATCCTCGGGTGTACCTAGCAGCAGGTGAAACAGCAGAGCACAGCACATACAGTATAGTACCTGGGTCAAGTCCCAATGTCAGGTCGTCCAAGACAACATCTTTTCTGGCTTACAAATGGCTCACGTGCAAGTGCAAAGACACTCCTTCATTCTGAAGATTGCAGGTACGACAGGCCATTGCCACAGGTTTCCAATCATTAGCCAGATGAATGGCAGCAGCTCCAGTTATGAACTACAGTAGGTGTTTTTCTAGGACTTTGTCTATCAGGAGGAGCTGTGTCTATTTCAAAATCTGTTGTTCCCATTCTGGCTGCATGTTTCTTAATAGACCAGCAATCAGGTAACATGATAGCATTGTAGGACATACAGTAAGTGCAGAACTTGGCCTTTCATGTCAAAACGGGGAAGGAGTGGCTCAGAAACACTATTAGAAGTGAAACAATCCTTCTTTGCTATTCAACTTATCTTCCTGTCTTGTTAATAAAGCAGCTCAGACAGCACTCCCATGTGCAGAAAGCCGTGGCTCCATCCACTTACGTTAATGTATTGCTATTGTTGGGTGGCTGTGAAGTCATCTGGCTGCTAAAAGCTAGAAGAATACTATTACTTAACTCGCAGATCAGCAGTTGAAAGGAGCATTCCAAAAATTTAGATTTTAATAAATACACAGCAGGTTACTTAATAGCTGAGAGAAGTAAAGGTGATTTAATCTCCAAATTGCATTAAAAATGCAACCTAATGAGTCCCGTGTTTCTTCACACCCTGCATGTGATGGAGAACAAAGATTTTTACCATAGTGAGTACCGAATACAAACTGTCACAGGAAGAAACACTTATTTTAGATTTCACGCAAGTACAAAGGATTGTACATGGTGTTCATTTCAGGTTTTTGACAAGAATGCATTGTAAATGTAGAAAGTTAAAAAATCACAGCAGATGTGAATTGCTGAGGATTAAGGTCTTGAGCACTTTCAATACCCATCAGTGCTGTTGGGGATGTTCTGTGACCACTCACTGTGAACTAAGGTAATTTTACAGATAAAGTGCAAGAGCAGGTAATGACCGTGAAACCAGGTGCAGAATTAATACATATTTCAGAGGCTTAAAAAGGGTCAACAGCATGTCTGCACATCAGTCCCTTTTGCAAGACGTATCATTGCTTCCACTGTTACTTTCATTAATTAGACAAGAAAACGAAAATCTCTGTAAATCTTTTTTTTTTCTGTATACCAGCCCCATCTCTCATTGTGAAAGGTAATTGGTAAAAGTTTTTTCCAAATGGTGGAAAACACAATGGTGGGAAATAATGTGTGTTACTTGCTATCACTATAAATTAATTAAAAATACACTTGAGCAATAGGGGTGTTTCAGAGATGCTTTTCAAAAACAATGCAGTTCTATACAGCAATAAACATATGAATAAATACTTATTTTCTCCAGGACAAATCCATAATAAAGCCAAAAGATAATTGATTTGCCAGTAATAGCAACAGTGTGATACAATATACTTTCTTAATCCTCAAGGGGGAAATTAAGTTGCCAGCACAGCTCATAGACATGCAGTAAATAACCATAAAAAAACACTACACAGACATAACAATTACTGCAAAAACAGACACACAACACAGAACATCGCCACAACTAATCAAACCATACAATACACTACAATTATTCTTAAAACAAGAATAGTAAAAATAGTAAACATCAATAGACAAAAAAAAAAAATATTTTTTTTTAGCTGTTCAGTGCATGGAGAGCCATGGGTTAAAAAGATCTCCTAATCCTCTCTGTGGTGCATTTGGGAGCTAAAAAGCGACACTGAAGAGGCTTTTTGATCAAAAATCCCTGCGTGGACAGGATGCCACACATTCCCCACTATAAGTGTGGCCTTCCTCGGGATCAACTTTGTATTATTTGCTTCACAGATTCCAGGTGTGTCCCAGCAATGGAGCCCTCCCTCTTAATAAACCTGCTAAATTGGACAAAGTCTCTCTTCTGTAAGTTATTTCCCCAACACACAGATGCATAAAAGAATATGCCGTAGATAACAGGGGTGCAGTTATCAAGAGAAAATGACACTAATGTGAAACATACTGTGCCTGTGGTAGTACAATTAGGACAGTAATACAACACCAGTGCTAGACTGACAACACAGGGATAGGAAGAGGTTCTGCATCCCTGCTTTTCAATTCTTCTGAGGCAGTAATGCGATCAAATGGGGTTGATGCAGTTACCTGAGGCGCTTAATTGTGACTAACTCAAGTTTGAAACTATTATTGCAATCTCAACCAATGCTGCAGTGACTCCATCCATGATTGGAAAGTAACACTTGCCTCAGGCTTAATATTCTGAAGCCTGACTAACATGCAGGATTCATAAACTCTTTTCATTGCTAGTTTTAAAGCTGCTTGCATCGTGACCCCATGTCCAAGGGACTGGGACGTTGCATTACCACAATAAGAAGTACTGAAACTGTACAGTAAAAAGCTGTGATATGAAACTGCAAACACAATATCAGTATACTGTAGATAGCTGAAAACATGCTGGAAAATACAGAGGACTGAAAACTATTACATGAGGGGTTACAAAACCAGTTTTCTTTTTACCAAAAGGTATTAATGCATGAACATGCCTTTTAACCTGACTAAAGAAGGATCGTTCCCCTCATTAACAAGCCTATGGCACGGTATTAGCCTATTTAAGGGGTAGGAGACCAAATATCCCAATTTAATGTCACAGTAATAATGCTGCAATCCTAAAACATATCAGTTCTTGAGCACCACCTCAGATTCTCAAAAGCAAAGCCAAGAGCTGTGTATCTAAATAAGAAGTTAGAACTGCTCCATTTCATCTTAAGATTGACAAGCAAAATGCAATAATCTTCCACTGATAATTTACCAGTTCTATTCATTCCTTCAATTATCGCAGCCTTTTATTAGCAGCAGTGGTAGCAGTTGACGTTACAATAGTATTTGAACTTGTTGCTTTGGCATTAATCGACGGGCAAAGCCTGGACTCACCCAGTTCTGTGTCATACACTTCCACCGCACTGACAAAGTGGGGTCGAGAGTAGAAGTTGTGGGGTCCAGGCTGCTGAAGCCCCCCAAGGCTGAAGAAACATTTGTCAGTCATAGCACAGCTGGCAAAGGCTCTCCTACTCGGGATACAAGGAAACCGGGTCCAGCTTTTCACTTCCAGGTCAAAGGCCTCAAACGCCGTAATAGGAAGTTTACCTTGTCTTCCACCTATCGGCAGAGAGAGAGAGACAGAGAAGTGATTGAAATACGTTGCAAGAACCCCAGTTCTTCTGCTGCTTGATAATGTGTAAAATAAGAAAGGAAACAATAATGGCTTACAGTACATACACACTCCGTTTTATTTTCAATGTAATAGCACAGCATCTCAAATAAAAAATTAATTATTGCACATACCAAAGGATTCGTAGACATTATGAATGGCATGTGAAAGCCATCTTCGTGTTATTTAGCCCACGCAGAACACAGACCAAAACATAAGCCCCCATCTCAGTCTTGCATCTTCATATCATCACACACTTAATCCTATCACTGTAATTATTTGCTTCCCTCTACTGTAACACAGAATGAGAGACTGCAAACACTCATCTGACATGACAACCATCTTACTGCATGAAAGAATATAGAATTTAAACTCAGTGTGAGGGAAATATCACTGCTCATATTCAATGGTAACTGATGCCATTCTATAATGTGTTAAGAGCACAGATATTATGATATGAAAGCCAGTGTTATCCCTGCGCATAAACATTTTCTGGTTTATGTTCCTATACAAGTAATTCAAAATGTGAAAACAATATAAATAAAAAACTTGATGCAATGCAATGATTGACAAAATAAAATGAATTGAATTCAGCAGATTCAAATAATATTTAAAGGGTCCTGAAGATGGTATGAGTTCCTTGGATTGGCAAAACATGAAATGGCTTCGTCTCATTTCTTAACTTTGCTTTGTTCTTACAGTATGTCTTATGTAACTGCAACAGCTAGTTATATCATACTGAATCAGCCACAGAAATCAGTTTCTGTAAAAACCATTGCAACAAAAAAGGTCTTCTTGACTATAAAGCACTGTTTTGCTCCTCAATATAAACAACATTTTTAATGCCCCTGACACTCAGCATAATCTTCTTCCATGGCCAAAACACAGTCTTGCCCAGTGTTATCGCCATGTAACTCGACATGTCTTGAGTGACAGTGGATAGCCTGTTTTGGAACTGCATCCAAGCACTCCACAAAAGCCCTCAAACACTGCGCAAAGTTTATATTAAGAAATAAAAGCATTATATTCAACAACATTTCAACTCTCCAATCCAAAGATTAATTAAAGTTTAATACACAAAACTGCTGAAACTGTACCCCGTGTATCTGGTTTACAAATCACATTAGAAGGATATATCACTTTCTGCTTTTTAAAGAATACCTCTCTCCAAACTCTACAATACTCTACAAGCATCATCATCATCAATTGAAAAGTGTAATTTAGATTCCTATGTGGATGTTACAAAGCAGGCTAGATGGGCCTCTGTTTGTAACAGTTCAAATGTTCTTAAGCACACAACATTAAATTTACCTGGCAAGTGGTATATTTACTGGTACGTTATGAGTTATACAGAGAACTGCACACTACTGCAGTTTTTAATATTATCACAAAGAATCAAAGACCTTATTTAAGAAGAATGTGAATCCCTACCCGGGAAAGAATTGTGCTTGAAAATTGCAGCTTTAGTTAGATACTCCCAGGCTTTGCTGAACCCTATGTAAATACCCCACACCCCATTAATAAAATGCCAGGCTTAATTAAGTAACATTTTAGCTATCCACACTCCTCACACCACAACCGCCTACCAACTGCAAACACTGGGCCCTCAATTCCTCATTTCCCAAATAAGGATGATGAAATAGTTCCAGCGAACATGCTGCATGGAGTCAGGCAGTGTGAAAAAAAATGTCACATTTATAGCATGCCTTCAAATCCACTTATTCTGCCAGAAAAAGGAATGCTGGAGGCCACATTTACTACCTTACGATTTTGATCCTCTGCCAGGGTTAGTACCACTTGTTTTCCAGGAGGAGATGAAAAAAACAAACAAACGAAAGCTACAAAACAAGGAATAAAAAATTGCTTGCAAGCTTCATAAATTATGTATACTAGACTCTAACGGTTTGAGGACAATAGGGTATCACAAATAACGCACTTGATAAGAGTTCTGGATCTTGACAAAGATCCCGAGTTTACATAGTTTACACGTTTTATATTCATGATTTTAATATTTTATTTAAAATAAACTGGCACATCAAAGATTGTAGGTCTTTATGAGGAAATATTCCTCACACGTACAAGCATTTTGAACAATAAAAACAATATTTTTGCATTTTTAATATACTTAGGGTTAAACTAATATATCAAGCAGATAATTAAAATAGCGCCTCTCTCATTTACATTGTACAACAACAAATAGCATACTTAAGGGGATTAGAAAAAACCTCCATATAATTATGCCTTTGTTCAAAGCTACATCTGTGGGAAAACTAGCAATCCAAAACTATCATCACAGAGTCCCAAGACAACTCTAGTATTATGATAGTCCTTGTATTTTTTGATTTTGTCAAGCACAGTACAGCAAAGCAAAGTAATATACAGATTAAGTTACAGCATTTTGAAGCAAATTATCTTTAAAGCCACAAAGGAGTCACTCCAATATTCCAGCCTAAAACTACATTTGTTGTTGTTTTCACTGATGATGCTCTTGTTAGATAAAACTATTCACTAACAAAAATATTGAAAAGCAAAAAAAAAAAGAGCCTTTCTAGTGCATGTCTTTTCTTCTGGATTTTACAGAGCAAGATTATGAAGTATATATAATATCTTCGCCTTTATTATTGCCTATTTTATTTTTAGAGCCATCTCTCCCTTTGGTTAAAGCACAAAATAAAAGGATGCTTGACTGTTATACCAGGTCATAATTTCACAAAGCAATCATTTCCCCGAGAAAGCACATCCAACTAGATACATAATTGGTAACAAACATCCCCAGGGCGTTTTTCAAGGCATTTAAAGCAAAGACTTTTTTTAAAGTCAAAGTATTGCCAAACAAATTGTTTTACTGTTCTTCAGTTGAAATCACTACAATGCTCATTTCAGCACAGGCAGCTTGATAACATTGCTTTCTGTTTGTGCAGAGTACTGAAAAATTATCCAAGGTGAAAGAGATGTACACAGGCACTCATCAACTGTAAATCTGGCTGCTTTCCTTTTTTACTGCTAAAGACAATAACAGCATAAGCCAGATATGAGGGCATTTCACTGAACTAACGCACACGCAGTCAGTATGAAATTATGGCAACTGGTTTCAATAGGTAGAACACTGAACACCACTGTCTTTGTTATAACTCACATGAGCATGCCACCTGTGGTGATGCTAAGTATTAGTTTAAATATGGCTCACCCTCAGAAAGCATTGTTGAGCACAAAGGTGCACAGTGGGGTTCAATGTTTGCACAAAACCAAATGGAAATCATTCCGGGATCATGGAAAGGCTGTGGAAACCAAGTCACGGACATACAGTAGGAGCAACGTCATTGAGATCAGCCTGTAAAAGGAATTATTGGGGCAAAATTAAAATCTTTTTAAGATCAAAGGTCAATTTCTGTTCTCTAGCTTCGAAAGAGGGGTCAGAGGCCAGAATAAATACAAGTTTAATTACTATAGAATTATTGGAAATGAATACTACACAGCAAATGTTTAATGACATTTGGTGCCTGTTTGCCTGCAGGAGAAGATATTCTTTTTCTTTTTCCCCAACAGAGCAGAAAAGGGGTTCATGGAGTAGGCTGTAAGTTTCACAGTCAGGGCTCTCCAGATGTTGTCTTGTCTTTCTATTTCTCTTTCTTGCTCTTGGCACAGGTGAGTTTATCAACCCCAACTGATCTGAACAAAGTCCACCAATCAATCAGTCAGTCTGTCTCTGACAGCAACGCTATGATGCATTAGGGACATTACTGCATACAGTATGTGCTTCTCATCAAATTAAGTGACAAACACACATTAGGCGTCGACCACTCAAACAGTTCGATTGGAACATGGTAGACGACATTATTAGAAAAAGACAAAACTATTTAACACTCTCATGGACATAGCTACCTGTAAATGCCTGTAAACAACAATCAGAAACTTAATAAAAAGGAACAATCCAAAGTGATGATGCGACGGCTGCCATAGTGAGCCAGAACACTCACCATACATCAGGTATTAGTGGGAAGGAGAATAGATTGATGAAGCCAATTCATAGATGGGGATTATTAGGAGGCCGTGATTGGTAAAGGCCAATGGGAAATTTGGCCAGGATTCCGGGGTTACACCCCTACTCTTTTCAAGAAACTCCCTAGGATTTTTAATGACCACAGAGAGTCAGGACTCATCCGGAGGACGGCACCTGTTTACAGTATAGTGTCCCCTTCACTATACTGGGGTATTAGGGGCTCACACAGACCGCAGGGTGAGCACTCCCTGCTGGCCCCACTAACACCTCTTCCAGCAGTAACCTTAGCTTTTTCCCAGGAGGTCTCCAACCAGGTACTGACCAGGCTCACCTGCTTAGCTTCAGTGGGTTGCCAGTTGTGAGTTGCAGAGTGATGTGGCTGCTATGCTGTTACGATCTTCTCTAACAGAACTCTCACCTTCTGATACAGAAGGAAGACTGTAACCTGAATCCCACTTTGAACTACAGTACTTTCATACTGATTAATCTCTTTCCAGCTCCTAGTGATTCTTTAACAATGAGGCCTAGGAGGATTTTTTCATATTCATCACACATTCTCCAGTATTGATTTTTTAGATAAGCTGCTTCCCTTGGGTAACACCTGTTCTTACCAGAGTATCGCAATTTCACATCATGCACATCTCCGAGTCTGGAATTAGCATTTTTGGACCCTGTAGCATCTCATCCTGGCTGGCATGTCAATTCACCGGTACTTTTCAAATTAAAATTTTCACAATTCAATAGATCCCGTTTTTTTTATCCTAATACAAATACCACCTAGTGTCTGTTCTGCAGAAGACTTCGAAAGCCACAAAAAGTGGGAACAGACATTCTCTTATGCTGTCCAATAACAGAATGAACAACTATATTCTACAACTAGACAGCTGTTCAGAAAAGCTCTATACAAAGAATGTCTATGCGACAAGATCAGCTCTTCCCCTGCCACAAACTGATCACAGCTGCTTCTGCTTCAGACGCATACAGTATCCCTCCTAGACAAAGATGAACTCCTACATTCAAACGCTATCTCTCACACAGTCATAGAATTCAATCCTATCCTCCAGGACTGCAAGGGTGTGTTTTCACCTTACTGTACATGGCAGTACAGCTTTATTATTTTTGATTTATTGTCTGTCAAGATAATGGAGACAAAGTCGGTAAACCTCTGACTGGTAAACTCCTGACTGGCAAAATACCCATGCTTCATTGTACAGGTTAAAGTGTAGCAAGTGATTTTTCAAAAAAACAAATGACCAGTCTGAAGAAATTTCATGAACCTGTTCATCATTTCGAAATTCCTGGTGATCTTTCATTAATGGACAACTTTTTCTCAAAACTTAAGATTTCTACAATGAGGCACACCAAAACCAACTCGGAGGAGACCTTCACTTTGCATAAAATAACAAGCTACTGCAGCAGTACACAGCATTTCCGGGTATATTAAGTTTCCCCTTTCACCTTCCAACAGTTGTCATGTCTGTTGTCAGAACCTATTTCCATTTTGAACATATTTTTAGCAGTGCACTTATTTTTTGTGCAGTCTTTTTTTGTGTGTGCTCTCATTTTGGTTTATGTCATGTCATTGTTTTGTTTGTGCTATCAGTTTTGTTTGTGCTGGGTTATTTTTTTGTTTGCCTGTGCTATCAGTTTTGTTTTTGTGTTTTGCACTTCTGGGCCACTGTAGGTTAGTATACTGTACTTGTCTATGACATTAACCTTTCCACACATACTAAAGACACAGCATGAAATTAAAATGGTTACAAACCTGGTAGGAGAAAAAAGAATGCCTCACACTCTCCTAGTTATTATTAAAATCATGGTTGGATACCAACTCAGATCAAGCAGTTTTAATGGCCTTCACCAATACTGGGAGTAAAAAGTGTTTTTTTGATATATGATATATTGCTGTGGACATGTGCCTTCTGGCTCCTGCATTATTTCACTATCAACTTTGTGTCTTAAAAATACAGCTGGATTGGAAATGAAAATCAGTTAAGAAGTGAGGCAGTTTCATGCAATTATCCACAACAATGCAATTCAGCCTTCCGGATACTGTGGTACCAGCTGCATCAGAATATTTCCATAAATTAAATTATTGCTATTGCTCTGCATATTCATTCTTCATGTCCTGCTAATCCAATTCTATTGCTACTGTATAATGCACTGCAGGTTTGGTAACATTCAGGGCAATAATCTCTGAAGGAATGTGTTCAATTCCTAACATCTGTCACTAATGCAGGAAAACTCCAGTTAATGCAGAGGAAAGAAGTGCCTTTGTCACTCCTTCTGGAGAATTGCACTGTCTTCTCAATTTACTACTAAGCAGATGCACAACTATAGTTTGCATTGCACAGTTATATACAGTACAACTCATACACACAATTGTACAGTATATTGTAGTAGTTCAGGTGGGTAGCTGCGTCAGCATGCGTAGGCTGCAAAGGAACAAGTAATAGGTTTATTCCATGCTGAAAAAAAGAAGATGGAATCTTCAGCATGGAATAAACCTATTACTTGTTGTATATTGTATATATACAGTACACTATAGTGGAATATACTAATATATAGTAGGGTGAAAACCAATACCACCATATTGCACAAATTTAATTGAATTCAGCAAAATTATGCGGACGTGCATAATTTTTGTGAAATGATCCTAATTATCTTAAGTATATGCTGAAAAAAAGGAAGTGGTCAATATTTCAACAAACATCTTGGGAAGGTTTGAACTATGCATTTTAAGTATATAAAAACATAACACATGGAATACATGTCTTCATTACAAAATGGCAATAAACAATACTTATACAGTATATCACAGCACATCTCATCCCAGAGCACTTCACATATGGGAGGGCCCCCACTTCTTCTACCACTGAAATGCAACCCACCCCCTATCTGGGTGATTCCTGGAAGGCAATATACAGCATACCAGCAGCCCTGCTAAGCAACAGATCGGACTTTGGAGAAATGTGAAATTGCTTCGGAAATTGAAATGAAGATGAATGTCAAGTAAAGCCAGATTGTGGATGCCCAGGAATTTAGCCAGATCACCAAGGTTATCAGCCCTGCTCTTACGAACAACGCTAAGGGATCTTTAATGACCCAGTACTCAGAAGCTCAGTTTAATGTGTCACCGAAAGGACCAACTATAGCACGCAGCTTCAAGTCCCGGCCCTGACACTCTCCCTGGCAGCTTCCTGCTTAGACAATTGTAATTCTCTTGGCCCCCCCCTGCCCTGTCAAAGCTCTCTGCCCACTCCAGCTCATTAAGATTATGTCTGCTTAACCAGTCATTTTCTCCTCCTCGCTGACCGCACGCCAATCCATTACTGAAGTCTGTCCACTGTCTTCCTTTTGCTGCACACGTCTAATTCGAAGCCCTTGTTCTCACCTAGGGCCGTCTCAGCCTCTCTGCTCCTGCCTGCCTGCAGTCACGTCTCTCTCCCTTTACCCCCTCTCCTGCTCTTGTCTTAGATTAGCCGTGATGCCCTCCGCGCTCTCACTCCCACCGCCTGTTCTTCCTCCAGACTCTCCTCTGGCGATGGAGCCGACGGAACTCGGCACTGCTCTGCTCCCAGTGCTCTCAGGCCTGATCATTTTAGACAAGACTCTCAGCATTCAGTCTTCAGTTACTCTAATACACTATTACATTGATATTATTTACAGCAAATGTAGAACCAGTAACTAATGTGCATCTACATTACTCCTTTGTAGTAATATATTTGTAAATATGCTGAGAAGAAAACAGAGAAAACACAACGTTTTCGGCTTTGAAGCCTTCTTCCAAGCCAGAATATTTCTGCTTCGGCAGAGATTGAGCAGCTCTTTTTTAACTTCGGCAATGTTACGGAAGTATCTCAAAGCTCACTCTATTCAGGAGTTAAAACTGAGGCAGTTACTTCGGTTTCAAGAGTTTCTTGATTTTGTCACAGTCTGTGCTGACTTGAGATGTAGTGAGATCCTAATAAAACTTTCTGTGTACTTTCCTAGCCTGCTCAGAGTGAGACTGTATAACAATTATTTTTAACAATAGGCAGATTGCTCTGGGGGCATTACCAATGAAAAAAGT
Source organism: Lepisosteus platostomus (assembly GCF_059453375.1). Classification (NCBI taxonomy): domain Eukaryota; kingdom Metazoa; phylum Chordata; class Actinopteri; order Semionotiformes; family Lepisosteidae; genus Lepisosteus; species Lepisosteus platostomus. Next base: position 57,391,563 of record NC_142616.1, read on the forward strand.
GAAGTAAGGAAAATTATGCTCATTTACGAATTTTGTACCACTAGAATATTGCTGAAGGAATATGCGAGATTCAGACAACTGGATTTCTGATATACAATATAAGCAGAGGCTTTCTTTAGAACTATGAATACATACTGCAATATTCTTTTTTCTCACGGTGATTGCAAATGAAAATCTGCAAATACAGACTGGAGGTGGAAGGAACTCCATTTTTTAGAGTTTGATATTTTAATCCTGCAGCCACTCTGCATACGATAGGTCTAAAACTAAAACTAACAGTATAAAACTAAAAATGAGCACTGTATTGATTCTTTCACGTTACGTGTGAACTGTGATCTACTAACTTTCATTCATTCTAAGAACTGAGCCAAAAACAGGTTGGCATTAAACACTTTTTTATCTATATTAGCTTTAAAAGAAAAAAGCTGTTTTATTTTGAACAACAAAATTGTCTCATTCCAGGACCTACCCAGCACATAGATCTTGTTCCCCCGCAGGAATGACGAGGCACCATATCTTGGTGTTGGCATGGAAGGGAGAGGCTGCCACTGGTCCTTGGCAATGTCGTAGACTCGTACCAGAGCTTGGGGGGAGGTGTCCGAGCCCATCCCTCCCAGGGCATACACCTTCCCCTCTGGAAAACAGAAACACACCCAGTGTTAGTCCACAGAGAGCACGCCTAGGCCTGACCAACCTCGTTAACCATCCCGAATCCCAGGGGATAAACACGATGTGCCCAGAATTTCAAAACTCTACCAAGTCCCCATGGCCTCATTCGCAGTGTGACAGTGTGGAGTGGGAGGTGCTGCGGCGAGCTCTGGCAAAAAGTCAATGCCCCGGGCGAGGGGACAGAAGCACCGGTGTGGGGTTAGCAGGGACCAAAAACAATCCAAAAGAGTGAAAAATGCAACAAAAAGGCAAAAAGAAAGTATACCTCTGTGCCTCGCTACCTCCAGGTTGGGCTTACCCTATTTAGCGGAGTCCAGTCTGGTGAGCATAAGGCCAGAAGATAAAAAGTGTGTGTGCCTGCCCTGGTGAAAGTGCATGATGGGACAGGCAAAAACGGAAAAGGAAAACCTTACGCGATTTCAATCCCCTTCATGACAGCTGGGACTACAAAGACGAGGCGTCGCCCATCTACCAGGGCTCCGCCTCCACACTGGGCACACCCCCGCGTAATGCCACAGCAGGGGTAAATCACTATCATGTTCCAAATAAACCTTGGTTTTTGCCATACAGTACACCGACTGAAGCAATAGGAGGTGAATGATATTTTCAACTAATTTATGGAAACAAGACTACTTAGATTTGGAAAAACAATTCTAGCACCAAATTGTTTTGAGGATTGACAAAAATATTTCTGTTAAGCTTGGAGCATGACATGATTTCACTGCCACTTCCTGTTTTCCCTTCATTAAATGCTTAGCGGGTTTTTACTCCTAAGAATACCAATAAATCTTTGAGACAATATATGGAAATTTCTGAAATGGGAAATTAAGTGACCTTTCTATTTCCAGCTTCAGGGTTTATTTTAATTCTTCCTCCCTGCAGAGATCGGCCCGTTTCCCATGTACATTTGTAGAAAAACCAGCCTCAAACTCAAACATAAGCTTTCAATATGGATTTAATATTGCACAGACTATCTCTCTGGAAGCAGTGCAAATTACCTTTCTTTGAACACAATCTAAGAGTGAACTAGGTGAATAACTGAAGGGTTGAGGATACAAACTCAAAAGAAAAACAAATGTGCAACCAGAAAGCACTTTAATGTTTAGTCCCATTTATCTGCCAATGTAAGTAAGGCAAAAACAGTTTAATAGAAAAACAAAAGGATTACTGCTTAATTACAGTCAAGAAAGTTAGTTCTATAATGGCATTAATTCAGCAGCATGCAAACGTGAGCCAAAAACCCTCCGACGACAAACTAGAAAAAACAAATTAAATTAGGCTTTCTCAGACTCAAGCCAATGACATGATTTAATTGCAGGTTTTTGTGAAAGAGCAATCAAAGCTAATATTGATATTCTATAATAGTTCACATTTACACAGAAAATACTGGATCCTTTAGGTTCAATAAAAAAGAGACTTATTTATTAAGAGCTAAACAGAATTATAGGCGTGGGTTATAGCCTGAAATGTTGGTGTGGGTTGTGGTTGGGACTCCAGTATGAGGCCTAGTGACAGAGGAGTTACCAGTTAAAGCTGGTGAGGGTGAATGAAGCACAGGTTAGATGCTGAGTTATGGCACACCAAAGCCAACGGGTTTACTGTATGTCAATATCATTTGTACAAACATTTGGTTTGGGTTATAGGCAGGAGGAAGGTCAAAGGAGAGTAAGGGTTAAAGACAGGATAAAGACAGAGCTTAAATCTAAACAAACAATCTTAAAAAATGTCTTATATATAACTTAAAACCTAATCCTTTAAGTGCCCTAGCCATTTCTACCCACAGCAGCCATATCACCCTGCAACTCACAACTGGCAACCCACTGAAGCTAAGCAGGTGTGAGCCTGGTCAGTACCTGGATGAGAGACCTCCTGGGAAAAACTAAGGTTGCTGCTGGAAGAGGCGTTAGTGGGGCCAGCAGGGGGCGCTCACCCTGCGGCTCATGTGGGACCTAATGCCCCAGTGTAGTGACGGGGACACTATACTGTAAACAGGCGCCGTCCTTCGGATGAGACGTAAAACCGAGGTCCTGACTCTCTGTGGTCATTAAAAATCCCAGGGTGTTTCTCGAAAAGAGTAAGGGTGTAACCCCGGCATCCTGCCCAAATTTCCCCCTCGGCTGTTATCAATCATGGCCTCCTAATAATCCCCCTCTGTGAATTGGCTTCATTACTCTGCTCTCCTCCCCACTGATAGCTGATGTGTGGTGAGCGTTCTGGCGCACTATGGCTGCCGTCGCATCATCCAGGTGGATGCTGCACATTGGTGGTGGTGGAGGGGAGTCCCCATTACCTGTAAAGCGCTTTGAGTGGAGTGTCCAGAAAAAGCGCTATATAAGTGTAAGCAATTACTATTATTATTATTATTATTACCCTAACACAAGCACTTACTGAATACAAAACCTAGGTCATATTGATATATTGTTGTTCTAAGGATTTTACACCTTCACAAATAAATCCAAAGATGCAAACTGAATTGCCAGCTGAATCTCTATTTGGTACTTTATGGCATTTGCAGTTTATTTATGCCACCGCTTGGAACCAAGTTGCTAAAGGAAGAGGTCACAATTGTCACTCTAGACACTAAATTATCCTTCACTGAGTCATTTGTAAGGTTATAGAAATGTTGCCAATACAGAGAGGTTTTACATTGTGGGAAACGAAAGGCTCAGTGTCTTGGTTTTGCTATTGTATCTGCAGAAAACAAGTCACGGACCTACCGCGCTCCTGTACAGTATAGCTCCTTTTGTTGCCCGTCGACACCTTAACATGCGCCATCCGTCTCTGCCACTTCTGCTAAGCCAATGTTGTAACTGCAGTTTATTAGGCAGCTACTTAACGGCTGTCAGAGAGCCATCGTTCAGACTTGGGGAATCTGAGCTGGCAGGTTGCTGTAACAGCCATGAGAAAATTGCAAACTGTAAAATATACTGTAACCCTTTTCAAATGATTCAGAAACAAGTCTCCGGGCAATCCACACCAATGCTACATATGTGCTCATTGTCTCACCTTCCATTTCAGTCCTTTTCCAAAAATACATTGGTCTTATTTACTTTTTCTGAGATTTCAACTCCTGGTTTTTCATTTTGCTAGGCTTTAGGATAACGAGACTGCTGCCTGATCCTGGAGAGAGAGGGGTCTTCTGGTTTATTTACCACAGGAGCACCTCCTGGCTTAAATGATCACTGTTCACAAGGCTTTTGCTATTCATCGTGCTCATACAAGGTTGGCGGAAAGTGATAAAAAATGGCTTTGTAGCTCTCTTTGAAAGCACGTGCTTTTGTGAAATGCAATGATGCACTATATAAAATTTAAAACTGTGTAGAAAAGTTCAAAATGGACAATGAACTCTATGAAAACATCAAGCCAACAGCCACTGTGTTATACTGTAATACCCCTTCTTCAATAGTGGCCTATACAGTATAACAAATAAACAAATACTGTATGAATCATACTATGATTTACAGTTTGTTTTTCCAATGTACTAGAATCTCTGGAAAATAAGCTAACATCAGATGTGTCACTATTCTCTCTAAAGCCATAATAAGCAAATACTTATTCCAAATCAACGGCCTATTCTTAATAGGTGCTTGGAGGAATGAGGATGAAGAGAATATATGCATGTAATTGCTCAAACTGTTCATAGGATCTCCTGCCTACACATTACAATTGCTCATTTATGATAATTCAATGGTGGAATGATCATGCTCAAAAGTAGCTTACAAAACAACACCGTAGTCCTACAATAAAACAAAAATGAGAGCAATTTGAACTACTGGATTAGGCTCAGTAGTCTTCAAAATTGTCATAATTTGTCTTCTCTCTGCAATTTTTTTCTTATAGCAATTAAGAGTAAATCTGGATCGTATTATATCTGAGTGTACCCTGCAAGCTTACAGAATATTAAGATACTCTAGGTTAACATTCAGAATATCACATTGTGATATACAGTAGGTAGGTACAGTGAGACAAGCTCTGTGGATTAGCCAATTAATGTGATGTTTCAAGGCAAACTCACTGCCACGATACCACTTTATAGAGACCCCGTAGTGACAATGTAGGCACATTGTCAATAGTTTTATGAGATTATATTTCATGGCTTCTTGTAAATTTTAAACCACTGTTAAAAATGAATATTAATTTCTATTTTCCTACTTAGTCTAAAGCACCTAGGGAGCAGCTCTTAGGTCATAAGTTTTGTTTCCTCCTTGAGATCACTTTCTACAGTATGTGGTGTTTACCCTTTTTTATATGGGTTTTCTCCAGGAGCTCCCAATTTCCACCCAGCAAAGACACCAAATATGTGATCTGGGGTTTCTGCCCATGGGTATCTGTGTGATCTGCAATGGACCAGTGCCTCTTTCAAAAGTATGGTCCCACTTTGCTGCCTTTGCTTCCTAGATAGGCACCAGGATGCTGCAACGCTTACTAGGATTGAAATGAGTGGCTTCATGGATCTGGGTGAAGAGGCCTTCAGCTTCAATCTGTTGTAATTCATGATCACTTTATGACGCAACAGGGGACTATCTACAAGTATTTGGTTTACTGCAATTGGGATTAACTAGAATATTTACCTAGCCTAGTCCTGAAGAACTGACTTACCTGTATCAACCATTTATCTGATGTAAATTTAGTGACAGCACTCAAATGAATGAAGTGAATCCCAGTCTACTGGAGAAGAACACCCCAAATTCAGGCATAGAAAATGGTTCTCCAGATGAAACCCAAGTGTTCATGATGCAAAATTCTGTTAAGCAGTTTGGGCTCCCTGTTGCTTTAAATGGCCTATTTCCTCTGAAAAAACGCACCTGCAGCAGAAGTGAGGGCTGTGTTGGGGAGTGTCTGACTCATCGGTAAGCGCAGGTGACACATCCTCTCAAGACCTGCTCCTGCTGGGTTGTTCTCCTGGGGATGCCTGAACTTTCCAAAGTTCCCGTTTTAAATGAGAAAACTCTGTTCTAATTAGGGTCTGATCTCTGCCCGTTTCCTAGGAGATGCCATGGCAACTTAAATGCACCCAATGAAAATGAAAGAAACAACTCCAGCTTTGAGCCCTTCCTACCCACGCAGAACACGCACTCATTAAATATTCGCCGGCTGCTGGACACCTTCAGAACCACACTGGCATGGCAGAAACTCATTTTCAGGAAATACCTTTAAATTTACACTAATTATTTGGGTATCATTGGAAAAAGCCACACAATTTCTTTTGTCCATTTTAGAGAGGGATTGATATTGATAATCAAGGCAGGCCTTATCCCCCTATCCTGTATTGTTCACCACACTACCAAAAAAAAAGACCCTGCTGCTCAGGAGGGAGCTAAAAAAAAGCATGACTAGACTTAATATTAGCACTAAATGGCAGGGCCATTCACAAAGGTTAAAAGAATTTAATCTCTTCAGCTCCAAAAAAAAGTTGAAATGAATTGGTTAGAGGAACCAATAATAAATGACTGCAATAAATTCAAATAAACCTATGATTTAAACAAAGAAATCAGAACCTGTGAAATTAAAGGTAAATAAGGCGCTGTTATTCACAGAGTTAAGATATAAAGAATGCAAAGGACAAAATACACTGCTGATGCTTGAACACTAAAATGTTTCAATGCAAAAACTTCTTAAAGCCTTAATTGCATTTTAGAAATACCAGGTCTAAAGCACATAGGTTATGAAATAATGACATACATCCTTGGGGGATTTGATGAGCACAGAGTTTCCCGCAGAATCATTCATCTCCCGAGGAATCAATTAAATTCTTGAGAGAATTATCTCCTGTCCAAAACATTACTTATCTAACCGTTCCTCTGTTATCAGAAAGACTCTTATTTCTGGCAAGGTTTCTGGTAATCCGGAGGCTCTCCTGGAAGCACTGGGAATACACACTGCCAGCACAACGCAAGGCATGCATAATGTAGAAATGATAAATACCCTGCCCCTGTATTTGGAAAGCGCTAGGAGACCAGAACGCCTATAGATAACTCAAGGCAGAGTGGTGGTGTGAGGGTGGTGTGTGTCACCACACAGAGGGCAAACCTAACGTCAAACCCAGTACTACAGTAGATCTATAAGGAATGAAGGTGTACGTAACCACTACGGTACTGTGCTGCCAATTATATAGCATTAGCAAAGTTAATATATATGCTGTACTCCCATTAATTATTATTAATGGGAGACAAATGATTCTGCTATTCTCTGAACTGAAACTTTAGAGAAAGGTTGAAAACACCTGGAGATAACTAACTAAACGACTTGCGCTTTATCTCAGAGAACTGTGTGAGGTAGTGAGAAGTGGCTCCATGTGAAAAAAAAATAGTGGAATGAGGCACGCCTGCTCTGATTGAGCAACTGGCACAAATGAGGGAAATTCCACATGAGGGAAAGGAGCTGACAGGATGGGCTCTGCGAGAAATTGGTCGCATCTCTAGGCTATTTAAGAGGGTTATAAGGACAGGCAGGAGGAAGAGGGTTTCTGTGCCTAGGCTGTAGGTTGTTAGGAGAGGGTGAAGAGGAGAGCTGTACAGGGGGGGAGATCTCAGGAGTAATGGATTGAGCTGGCTTTTAGGCCTGTGAGACTCCTTCCTTGAACACTTTCAAATTAAGACTCAAAACCCTTCTCCTTCAGCTTTTATTTAATACGTTCCATGTCTGTCCCTTTGCCTTCCTTACTGTATTCAATTCAATTCAAGCTTTATAGTGCCCTAGGGGAAATTTGTTTTACGGCACAGTCAAGCACAACACAATGACAAATAAACATCATCAAAAGGGAAGAGAATACAGTAGTGTTACAGGAGAAAAGAAACAAGAGACAAGGTTACTGCATTGCTTAAGAATGCAGTGGGAATGAAAGATTTCCTGAGTCTGTTGGTCTGTTGGTATTCCAAACCTTTATTGTAATTGTGTGATTCTGCCATCTCCTCCCTTTGTGTGCTTTTTTTCTTACTGTAAAGTACATAAAGCCACTTTCAAAGGTGCCATATAAAATTATGCAAAACTAAACCTTTAGGACATAAGGCAAGTTCTTTTAAAAACTGAAAATAATCTTTTGATTATTCTCAGGGTACCCTGTTTTGAAACCTCTGGAAATTTAAAATCCTTCTTAAACACTGGGTCCAAATCCATACCAGGCTCATTGCATGCCTGGAGCCAAGGAATAATGAGTCCCTCCAGCTCAGATCAGCCAATGGCAACCAATAACATCCACACCCACAATCCATCCCTTCTCCACACGAATGGTCCATGATGCATCTTTAACTTAACGAGGTGCTACCGCAATCCTGTGCTCAGTGAGAAAGCCCCATCTCAACCAGTATATAGAAAGAAAGCTAAAAGAATAAAACGCAAAACAAAAAAATATGTACAGTAATACGTGCCACCCCAAAGGGAAAGCAAAAACATTTACTCACTCCATAGGCTCAATTTAATTACCAATATAAAATAGCAGTTAAATCATTCCAGAAGGCACTGGAGTTAAAAACAGCCTCACCAGCACATCAGTCTGCCACCCTATTGTAGGTTCTAACATTGCGAGGCCTCACCTGCCCATGCAATGTAATCAGTCACGCTCACAAGCCCTGACCTATTTAAGCCCTGAGCGATGTTTCCGACAGAGTGGAAGTAACAGCTAGCACTCATTCAGCCCCGACTGTTTAAAACAGGTGAAAACACACAGTCAACCAACAAGTGGACCCAAGAGGGAAACTAATACAAGTTCAATAATGAGAGAATACTCCAAACGTAATAAACTGGCACCAAAGTATTTGTAAAAATCAACCAAGTACCAACAAGCAAAAGAAACGGACAAAAAGGCTTAAATAACGAACATGATAAACGAATTCAACTAAAAGTTACTTTGACAGCTGCTCAATTCATAAACCCGCGGTTTCCTCTACTTTTAGCAGTGCAGAAGTTTAATAAGGCAGGGCTATGCACAAATAGAAAAATCCAATATAAATGCCTATCAGGTACCAGTTGTTTTTGAAATGGTTACTGCTGGAGTGTTCCTGCAACGAGTGCAGGCAATTAATGAATGAACCACAATTACAAAGCTTAATTTTCAATTGACCTTTTCTAACTTGTCTGTCGGTTTCTGCATAATGTAGTCTAATCCACCAATGATTATTGAATCCACAGAAGGTTCCTGAAAGTAAGTAGTTTGATGATTCTACAGTAGCACATAAAGTGAAATCAATCATCCCTTTTTGATAGAAATGAAACATATCTGCCACTATGGTGCTCTAACTACACAGTCTTGGAACTGTTGTGTTTAGCTAAAGCATAGATAAATATTGAATATGAAAACTTTAGCCTGCAGTCACACTCCAAATAGTTTTCTGAGTGTCAGTAAATCTAACATTTTCTGCATTTCAAGTTGAGAGAGATAATCTTAAAAGACGAAGCATACCGAAAGAACAACAATTCCCTGTAGGAAAAAAAGGGATTATATAATTACCTTCTTGGTAAGAGGTTATTGAAAATGCTTGTATTATCGCATAGCTTTTTTATTTCATTTAAGCTGAGCAATCAAACTATAGTTAGAGTTATTCATATTTCCATCTGTATTAGAAAAATGCCAGTCTCCAGTAGCAGTTTTAATGACTTTGTATTTATTATTTATTTATTGTTAATGGTAATAAGCGAATTTATTATGCTTATTACCATTTATAATAAACAGGATTAAACAACAGGAGTAGTTAGAGGCTATAAGAGTGTGTGGCCACTCTATACAAGCACTACATCTGAAACATAGTAATCAGAACGAAACGGCACATGTTGTCTTGTAGGATTCTGTCCTATTTCTCTTACAGAGCCTAGACAAGCATGTGTCTGCTCACTGATTTCTGAGTACTAGATACCACATATTCCAGCTCACCCTAGAAATGTTCTTTGAGGCTAAATCCCTTTGAGTAGGGCATCAATGGCATGACTGACACATTGTTTCCTTTTAAGAAAGCTGTTGTTACGCAATTAGCACAAAGATGTATTATCCTGCTAGAATTATGTCACATCAGAATGTAGGAAGGGGCTCCAGGTGAGGTCCCAGGCAAAGTTCCCTCTAATTTTTAATGGTCTGTGTGAGCAAAAATGTCAAGTTGTGCAATTTTTTCCCCCAGTGACAAAAACGTGTGCGCACTAAATTGAGTGTGCGTAAAATTGTAAACCTGAAATTATTTTTTGTTAATATAGTCATTCTCATAGAAGCATAGAGATCCAAAAGACCGGGACAGCGATTTCATAGAGACTGAGTGTCGAGTGATCATGAGCAGTGAGGTACGAGACTATGAGAGCATAGATATCAATGATCGAGTAGCAATAATAATGGACACAGCCAAGTTGGGCCTCTCGCAGCCAGTCTCGTGGTCAATTTAGCATTTTTCCATTGACGACCGTGTTTGTTTTATCATCAACATATTTTGGGGGGGGGGGGGATTTAATTTTTTGTGCGCAGTTCAGTTTCCTACGTCCTATTTCATAACCTGTGTGTGCGCACACATGCCCACAGCTTAGAGGGGACATTGGTCCAAGGTCTTGATCAATGGAGGTTGCCATCAATCGCTTAAGGTGGAGTTCTATAGCTGATACTAGTGCTGGAACTTCCATCCTCTAGGATTGCATTATAATAATCCACCACTAGGCACCTGTAGATAGCTATTCCTGTATGTTTTCTTGCACTAATATATTGCAAGTTTTCTACAGTTTTCTTAAACTTTTCTACAATTTTCTTGTTTGCTTTTTAATTAATTTTATTTATGCATTTGAATGCATTTTAACTGTAAGTCATCACAGAAAAATATTATAATTATAATATATTATATACATGGTATTATAATCATACATTAAACACTGCATTTTAATCTGTTGGAGAGATTCCCAATGTGAAGGAAGTAGTGTCAGTATGAAGGGAAGAGAAGACAAGGTATACTATTTTATCTAGAGAGAAAAAGATTAATATTTATCACCTTGAATTCTCTAAGCAATTGTGGAAGGTTTGTCTCCTACTGTGTCAGACAAGCAATGCCACAAATCTAATGTGATGTCTGTTCTGGGCAGACTCTGTGCTGGATTGTGTATCATAGAAAGGCTTTTGCAAGAGATCAGAAGCTGAGCAGACTAGCAGACTGCCTGAAAATCTAAGAAAACACGGGGAAGTGAAAAATTAGAAGAACTTGGCATATATAGTCACAGTTGTACTTTTTTTGCTATGAAACCAAAAAACTCTGAAGACTTGAAGTGATTGCTTCAGAATGTTTTGTTCACATAAGGCTGTGAAGTCTTCAAAGGAGACTCAAACACATTTGACACAAAAATTAAAGTGCATTAGAGTTTACAAGAAAAGGTGTTATCTATTTTCAAGCAGATTGAGGTGAATACAATGGGTTATAATTTTCAATGACCTAATAATAAGGTTATAACAGCAATAGATACACTAAAATAGGAGACACGAAACTGAAAATCAGAAACACTTTAGTCTGCCCCCTGGGGAAGCTTACTACTGTTCAGGTTAAGTGTTACTTTTCCTGAGAAGATCACGAGTCACTTCACACTACTTTGATCTTACATGACTTTAAACAAAAACAGCATGATTTTGGTCACGCAAACGCAAGAAGTAAAAAAAGTTTCCACAGAAAGTGTCCTGATATTCTCTTGAGAAACTGCCCAGTTCTGGTCTCCACAATATTTATCGACATGGGAACTGTTCTTTTGTGTGATTTAATCCTTACTAAAAAAAGAATCTTGAAAATGTATTTGTGTGAAATCTGGAGTTTCACACAAAATGGAGCTCCTGGAGATGGCTTATCTTCAATATAGCATAGGTGTGAAAAATGCAACAGATGCTAAAGCCTCTCAGTATATATCTGTAGTAAGGGTGTTTATTTAGCAAATAGCAATCTAATATTTGCAGTAGCTGCGCCTGATGAACCGTACACTGTTGTAGCAGTCTAACAGACTGCGACTTCACCCAGTTCTCACTCAGTGCTGCAACCAGTCAAAAGAGTGTTTTAACATTCTCACCAGCAACACTTGGCACAGATACTACTAACATAAGAGCCAAGAGAAATAAACACGAAGAACAACACAACCTTAAAATCTATGGAGAATGCAGCTTCATAAGGAAACAAAATCACCAACCAAGAGGGATGGTAGCTTTGTTATAGAGACCATCTAGGGAAAAAAGAAGGCTTCGAGGAAAAGTAGCACAGTAACTGAAACACTTTCTAACAAACTGGCAGTTAATGCTTGATCAGTATTGTACAAAATAACTCTTCCCACCTTCATCAAAGGCTTCTCTTTTAGGTTAAGTAGAATCATAAACCATGTTTTAAACCTCAGATAACTTTTCAACCCCGAGATAATGTAGAAGGATGTGCAGTGGAAGGGAGAATTCAGAACAGGCTGTATTTTCTTTTCTGGACTCCTGCTGTACTCTTTCATTTCCAATGGTTTCTGTACTTCCCAAAGCCAATATTTTCATAATGACAGTGTGGCCCATTCCACAGTATGGACATACATTGTTCATCTTTTCTATGATTTTGTTATCTGTGTTTAAAACATACGATTAAATCCTTTGGACCTGGGTGTTGTATATCTTTTCCACATCGGCATATTTGATTTTGCCGCGGCCAGGGATCTGTGACGATGATGGAACTCTTTTTCTGCCATCTTTACATATGAATAGGAATATATTTCACAAAGAAGACAAAAGATAAATCAATAAAAAAAATATCTTTAAAATGCAGATGTCCACTCGCTGTGCCAGTAAGTGTTTGATATATACTGGGAGACAGATTCCTCATTTTCACCTAGGATTCTATATCCACTTGCAAGAAGCAGTCCTTGTAATGCTGGATTTAAAAGAATCTTTATTACCTGCTGCAGGTGAAGATGCCTCTTATGATTAAAGTGTCACTATTCAGAGGACTCTTTTGATTCTCATAGAAACCAATTACTACAGAAGGTTAAAATGCGGCTTCTGCTTTTGGTTAAGAGCTGTCGGTGCTTCCTTATTGGAATGCAAAACGAATAGCAAGCTTTATCTGTGCACCTTTTAAGGCGTCCTCTTCAAGGCAGAATGCATTCAGTAGAAGCTTTCAACTGAATGAAGCACTAGCCAGACTCAGAGAAGTGAGCCAATTTACTGTCTTTCATATCCCTAAGCTTTGTGGAACCTGGAAGACAGAAATTTGCCGAGGAAAGAACAAAGAAAAATTAGAACTGGAAGGAGAATTGTACAAACACTCTTACACGAAATGATGCCGCTCTTCAAATCAAATCAAATCAAAGATTATTTATCAAATGCACAACAATACAGCATGCAGCAGTAGTTGCTGGCAATGAAATTTTCTACAAGCTCACTGGGGGGGGTAAAAATCACAGAATTAAAATTACAAAAGAAGGTTACATAATAATACATAATAGTACAATAGAAATTGAATAAAATAAACTCAGACAGTACTCCATATGAATAGAGCTGCTATGTGTCCATGGTGTATGCAATATATTATGTCCAAGTAGTGCAGTTATGCTGAATACAATTAAAACTGTGTGTCCATGTAGCCATTACGGGTGATTTGCTAAAGGAGCTGCAGGCTGGCTATTTTCTGCTATCAAACACATAAAGCTGCATTTTAGGAACAGATCTCTTAAAAATATATCTTTACAGTGCAATAAAGAATAGAATGCATAGAGAGTTAAAATTAAGTGATGGTCAATAATTTAAAGATATACATACCATAAGTCTTTTTCTGCCTATCCTGAGATTCCTAGTTTCCTATGTTTCTTTGTGGTTAAAGGAATCTAAGTACAGGTATAAACTGATATCCTTCCCCTACAGTGACAGGGAACCTATATTTATTGCCGTTCCACTTCAGTGAAAACTGAGAAATGATTTTTTCTTTTTGCTGCAGTATTTACAAAGATTTTCTAACCCTCCACTCCCCCACCTACAGCACTACCACCACCACAAATGCCCTCCCAAAATGTGAAGCAAAGAAAATGAGAATAAAAAAGAAGAATGTACCAATTTATCGAGGCAAATGCTTCATGAAAGTCTAATTTCCTGTGATTTAATCAAGAGGAGGTCATTCAGCCCAGCCTGTTTGCTGGTCAGTAGCTTATTTATGTAGAAATTAGCTACTAATTTCAAATTCAAATTCTGTTCTCCCACAAAACTTTGGGTAAAAAAATGCCTCCTGTTGTCTGTTTTTGGTTACTGAATATTTTAAGAGCACTGAATGTTTGTTTCCTTTTGAAATCAGATATAGAGATATTGCATACTGTATGACACAACTGTACATAACCAGATACACTGAGTGGCCACTTTATTAGATATACCTGCCCTTCCCATGTAATTGATCTCTCAACCAGTGACAGCATCATACTGTATGTGCAGACAATACTATTTAACACAGTTAGGGAGGTACAGATCATACTGTATGTAAGTGTAAGTCAGAGGGAGAATGGGCAAGACAAAAGATTTAAGTAACATGGAACACGGCATGGTACCGAGCACCAGACATGCCAGCATGAGTGTATCAGGAACGGCACCCATGCTGGAGTCTTCATGCACGATACTGTCATGGGTGATTCGAGAAAGGGCCACCACCCAAATAACGCAACAGCCGAGGACAACAATGGTGCTGAAGGAAGCATATCAGAAGGCACAACTCCTCATACCTTGTCACGGATGGGGTAAGGCAGCCAACAACCCAACAGAGTTCCACTCCTGTCAGCAAAAAACAAGAAGGTCCGGTTGCAGCGTTGTAAGGAAGACGAACCCTGGACACTGAAGGACTGGAAAAGCATTGCCTGGCCTCACGAATCCTGGTTCCTGCTGTTTCCTGCTGATGGGAGGACCAGGCTATGCCGAAAACCCATGGAGGCCATGGATCCATTCTACCGGTGCCAACAATGCAGGCTAGTGGTGGAGGTGTAATGGTGTGGGATTTGTTCTTGTGCCACATATTGGGTGCCTTGATATGAGTAGAGCAATGTTTAAATGCCAGGGGAATCACCGCCGATCAGGTGCATCCCTTCATGGCAGAAGTGGACCCATCTGCAAATGGGCTTTTTCAGCAGGATAATGCTCCCTGCCACAAGATGAGGAAAATCCTGGAATGGTTCCAGGAACATGACAGCTTAATGCTGTGGCCTCCGCAGTCAGCAGATCTCAATCTAATCAAGCATCTGTGGGATGAGATAGAACGAGCTATTCGGAGTAGAGAACCACCACCAGCTAATTTGCAACAACTATTGGACACACTGGAGTTGACGTCGGCCCGCATCCCTGTGCCAAACTTTCAACACAATTGTTGAGTCCATGGCCAGACGAATTCAGGCTGTTCTGTGGGCAAATGGTGGACCAACTCGCTATTACTGCAGGTACATGTACCTACATAATTGGCCACGAAGTGCACATCACTTAGCTGGCATAGCCAGATGGAAGACTTCAAGGCTAATATCAAAATACTTTTTAACGTCTCGACCCTCCCTAATGACTTTATCCTTGTAAAAATTGTTTCTTTCACAGCCTATGGCGCAGGCTGCTTTTTGGTGAAAATGGTGTAATAAAGTGGATCACAATGATGAAATCAATGTAACTGTACTAGCTCTGTAATTATGTATACTGCTTATTGGAAAACAGGTATTTGTTTTAAAAAAGGAATCAAATAACATTTGTTTGATATGGTTACCTGGTAAATACATGTTTTAGGATGGGCCATAGACTCTGTAGCCACTAGAAGCTTGAAAACGGAATTTTTGCCTCATGCTGTATCTCATGTGTGGCAGAATATTGTGACTGCACTTCAGTTTTTGTTAGTGTCAACCCACAGAAAAAGCGGCAGACCATAAAGTAAATTTGAGGCTAGGCAATTTTTTTGGCATCTATTTACAAAGCTGAAGACTTGGGATTGCTATAGCTATATATATTTAAAACAAATTAAAAACATTTCAGTCAACATTTCCATTGTTAAAAAGCATGGCGATAATGGCAACAAAGGACATTATGATTCAAAGTTATTGCTATTAATTAAGAGTGCACTGTGGAGGGACTGATTAGTCCAAGACGACACTAAAGAACCCAGACTTTAAAGTCATGTGAGGATAACATTTTAATATTTAGAACTTCCCTGCAGTCACAATTATAATGCATCCTGATTAAAACATTCAGAGGAGACAAAATATTAAATGTAGCACTTGACTCATCAGTAACAGCTACACGTAATGAACTACAATTTAACCTGTGTATGCAGTTTAGCATTCCAATTCATTGTTAGCTGATGACCTCCCCACAATAAGTTGCCTTCCATTAGTATCACAGTTTAAGACCTACAGTATGAGCTTTCATAAGCAAAACATTCAACTCAGTGTGTTAAGGCATTTCTTTAAATGGAGGCCAAACACTAAGAAGACTTTAAAGTCTGGTTACAATACAAATATTATGTTCTTCTCTCGCACTGAATTTTAACCATGGGCTCTTACTGCTGCTCATGCATTACTCTGACACTGTGCAGAGAAAGGAAAGGAGATAGCCAGCGTTTAAGTTATGATATTGATCTGAGAGTGAAGAATGTCACTTCTAAAGCCAAGTACAAGGATGATTCATTACATAGTATTGACACACACTTTGCCAACAGAGAAGAATTCTTATGTTCAACATGCTAATACAATGTATGCTGCCTTAACAAATTTTGCTCAAGTAATTACAGCTCATTAATGGGATATTAATGAGCCCAGCTCCAGATGAAGAAAGCAAGCGATTTGGCATCCCTTGATGATAAACTCTGATTACTTCATTTAAATGAGGTCAATGCTCATATTTCTGTGACTATCCTTATTTGTGTCTCTTATAATCCCCATCTTCATGCCATGCTCGAGAGGGATATTTCAATTACAGAAAAGGTTATCTGAGGCAAAGCAATACATTATAGTATATTTAAAGGGATCACGGACAATCAGAATTTATTAAAATAACAGATACGATGCAATCTGGTTTACGTCTCCCTGAAATACCTTGGTGTTTAAAAAACAAATGTTTACACACCAAGGTATTTGTTTTTAAAAAGCAATTTAAGACTTTCTCAACTCAGAAAGAAAGAAAACATGCATATGTTGTCATTACTGATTGGAAAGCACTCCCAAAAACTGTCCTATATTATTCCGTTGCTTATTCTTTCTTAGCAATATTGTACTGTCAGTGTGTACTGTACATACTGTACTGTATACTTTGTGATTTGTGCTAACGTCAGTGTTCTGAGTGATTTATTGCTTCTTTACAGTATATAATCAGTTGAACCATTGTAGTTACTAATTCAAAACTAAATACACATTAAAAACAATCAGTTCAAATTTAAAACATTCAGCCATAAAACATGATGATATTATCCCTTTTTTTCTGCAATGCAAATATTCCGACATGCAAATTGGCAACATGTGATCATTATAAAGAAAACATCAATGATAGTCTTTCATTAAAGCCTTCTGGGGCTGCAATACGATTCCAGTCTATCCTTTTAGTAACATAAGCATTTATCCTCCATTATAGTGCATTACATTAGAATCCACAGTACCTGCTGTGCAGCCAATTTAACAGGCTTCAGGTTCATTAACTGAGCCGGTCTCCTAGTTTCCATACAGTATTATCAGTTTTGAATACACTGTGGATGAGTAAAAAGCAGGAAATGCATATATTCTGGCTTGCTGTTAGTACAAAAACTGAAAGAGAAACAATAAAGAAAAACTATTTTATGAGAGTGGTGCACATTGAATTTTTAGCCTATTCTGAATGTGCCAAAGGTCAGAACAACAAATCTCTCAGCTCACGTTCAGACAAATGACACACTATAAATTAGTATTGTATTCCTTCAACTTTCTTAAGTGACCAAAACATTGGCAGGGGAAATGTGGAACATTCTCAAAATATTCAAATTAAGAACAGTGGAACTACAGTGGAACTTTCGCCCCTTAAACTTTTATCAAAAAGTGAATTGGAAGCAAGAGATTCAGGGAAAATGGATTCAAAAGTGAAGCAACATCTAACACACCTGTAAAAACTGACTGACAAGATTTGACTAAAAGTACAGAGACAGTTTGTCACTGTAGTCAAAGAAGATGAGAAAAGAAATTCCATAAATTAGGACATCTTACATGCATGTAATTTTATATGTCTCAAATATAAATGTCTATGTATCAAATGGCAACAAAAGCATTAGACAGACTTGTCCATGAAGGATCGCAGTAACAGTCACATACTGCAGTGATACCATTAAAAGTGAACTTTACATTTATGATGGGTCTAATAAGATGAAACACTTTTAAAACTCTGTAAATACAAAAATGAACATACAGTAATAAAG
The DNA here is from genome assembly GCF_059453375.1 of Lepisosteus platostomus. Taxonomy (NCBI): domain Eukaryota; kingdom Metazoa; phylum Chordata; class Actinopteri; order Semionotiformes; family Lepisosteidae; genus Lepisosteus; species Lepisosteus platostomus. Next base: position 57,409,580 of record NC_142616.1, read on the forward strand.
CTTTGCTTGACTGCTTTGTTCTGCAATAATTTAGTATCTATTTGTCTCATCCAAAACTTGATTAACATATGCTCTACTAAGAAAAAAAACTACAATCTTTATGCATGCATTTGTTCAATACTTCTTTGATAGTTTTATCAAACCGCACAGAGCTGTAGGCAAAGCGAATTGAATACAGCACAGATTTACATCATGGACAGTATCAGCAAAACAAAGATGCTTGTTCTGCCAAGAATCAAAATCTCAACATCTCCCAGGGGTGCAATTTGCGTAAAAGATTGACAGACAAATGAAAGCAAACTGATACAGAATTTGTTCATAATATTATGGTCACTGCAGCAGGTGCTCTGTTTCCTTTGCTTCTCTGTTTCTTTGTCTACTTTATTATCACAAGAGAAATGCTCAGTCCAGACACACAACTCCCTCCTCCCAATACATCTGACATGTTGGGTCTCTTGGAATACAACAACAGGACAACACCGGGTTATGAAGGAGAAAGTCGTGCTCGAGCAGGGGTCGGAAAGTGATGCGTCCTTCCAGATGAAATAACGGGATGATTAGGACTGAGCAGCAGGAAGGAAGCAAGCAGGGAATTCTGAATGGGGCCTCAGGAGGATGTGCTGAAGGAAGAACACACAGGCCACCATATGTTGTGTGCCGGTTACGATTCTATCTCACCTCCAATTCCTTCCTTCTCCTCCTCCCCACAAGCTCCACACCTGCCCTGCTCCAAAATGCAAGAGTGCTGGCTTAGAGGGAGCTGGGGTCTATCAACAACTGGAAACAATCTCTAATGATGTCAGAAGACATAAATAATGTGTCTGTTTCTGCTGTTACAGAAAGGTGCACAGCAAGGAGAACCCCCCACCCCCCAGAGTTCCCCTGTATGGAGGCGTCCTTCCCTAAACTTCATGTCTGCTTAAAGGAACACTCTCCAACAAAATAAATCACAATATCTTTCTTTCAGGAGAGTGTCGGACAAGAAGTGAACATGCTTTCCACAATTTGTGAAAGAAATACTCCCTCTCCCTACTCCCTCTGCTAAAGAAATAAATCAATTGAGCTCATTTGGAAAATGCAGAAGATGAGGAGAAACATCAAACATTGACAAGCCATGTGTCAGTGTCTCCCTCTGGGATGACTCTCAGGCACTTCCCACAGTGACAGCTTCAAAACAACCTCTGCAGAGTAAACATACCAAGATCCTCGCTTGGCAGCTTCGAAATTGCAGGATAAAGTAGAGCTGGCTCTCAGAGGTTGAAAGATTCACGTTTCACCCGTGTAGTAAGTTTAAGACATTTTTGTCTATCAATATTGGCCCACCAATATTGGCCCACCTAAGCCCCCTGCTGCCAAATGGTTAAGAGATAAGCACACATCATGGTTTGGGGATAAAGGGAATTTAGAAGGTTTTGTAAACAAAACTACTTTTGCCACTGTTGAAAATGGATGAGTATTTGATTTTTAGTACGCCAAGTGTCTATTAAGACTGAACAAATTTGCACAGCAGAGGAGCTCTCTGTGTTCATGCCCACATTGGTGAAATTTCAAAAGCTCTTTAGTGTCTGTTCTGCATTTTGTGCACTGATCCAGGTACAAACAGTGGCTCCTTAATATATCAGCAGAATTACGTATTAACCCTTGTTAACACCATGCCTTCAACTGGAGTTGAAACCCTTTTGATATACAGTAGGGTGCCATTATTTTAAAGTGAAAAGGTCCATTTCAATCAGCAAAATGTTAACAGAATCAAACAAAAATTTATCTGATGACTTATAACCACTGACAAGCCTCTTTTGGAAAACAACATCATTTAAGAAATGTGGTTTATTTCATTACAAATTAATTTTTCAAAACAATTTATTTTATACACTTATTCCAGAATTTTGAATTCAGATTTAACACAACGTCAAATGTGATTCAAACTGCAAATTCTGAGCGCTTTCAAATGCATAGCTCATTCATACCTATATTCATTCGGTGCTAATAAGCGCTACATTAATAAAATAATTGAAGAAAGAATTAACTAATTAATGAAGGAATTCCAAAGCATTCGAAAAGCAAGCATTAGTTGTGCAGACAACTGTACAGTACATAACTGAAAAATGTGTGATCATTTACCTTGGGGAATGGCTGCTTCTTCTGATGTCAACAACAGTGAGGGAAATGGCAGTGTACAGTAGCTATGGTTATTTTGTAGATTATACTTGTCCCAGAATGAGAAAGAATCACTGTGTGTGAAGAAGAAGCCTGTTTCTCCTATACCATCTGTGAGCATCTACTCACAGGCAAGTTCAGCAGTTTCCCGGAGTGACTAACACTCCCTTGTCATGCTGAAGATAAGCAGAGCAATCTACTGACTTCTCTAGTACAGTACTCCGTTGTGTTGAGGATTTATGATAGTTTGAGGGGAAAGGGGTTGGGAGTGGGTAGGGGTGAAGATGTTTAGAAATCTCTGTCACCATTAATGGCAAAACAAATTAACCTTAAAAAGCTATTTATTTTCATTCTTGGTTATTGGCACTTCATAAATTGTGTGGGATGAAAAAAAAGATCCATGGATATCTCTCCCTTTCACAAAAAAAATGTATTTAATGATTAGAGCCAAGAAAAGCTGATAAAATACCACACTTAAAACTGTTCCTGCAAATTAGAGGGACATCTGGCCCCCGATATCAATCTAATTGTTTTCACTCCTGGCCCTGTTGTGATCAGTTTGGGCAGGAGATATTGACCAGATGGATATCTTATGCTTGTGCAGAAAAATTTGAAAACTAAACCAATTGATATGGTGGAGATGTTTATTTCACCTGTCGTTTTATAAGTAGTATGTCCATGGTATAGTATTGTTACAGCTAGAGGTCTAAGATTCATGGCTTGAAATATCTCCTCTTTGTCAGTCTGAAAGTGATCTCAGTCTGTCAGGATCTGCATCTACACTTGAGCAAGTGACAACTGCAAATGACCCACTCTTCAGATGGAGACACATACAGTACAGTAGCCACAGTATTTTACACTAAAATGAAAAGAAAGCAATAGGTTTAAACAAATGAGGGTGACACAGAGGAACTAGAACAAGATGATATATTATGAGATCTAAAATGAAAAAAAAATCAGTATTTTTGGTATATAAGGAACAGATGCAGAGACACAAATACAAACTTTCACACCTTCAGTATTGTAGAAACCAAGAGATTCGATGCTGAGGTGTCCGAGTAACATACAGATCCTGCTAGCAGACTCCATCAAGTATGAACACTAGGACACATGGACATTGCTTTTTAGGTTTGCTAGTGTTTGTCTTCTGGAAGCAAGGAACACAAGAAATTCCCCTGAGGACAGCCTAAGCCTCTTTCATTCATCACATGCATTAAGTAAATGATCCAGGAGCAAAAATAAATAGAGGACCCTGGGAAAGAGCATTAGATACATGCTTACTAATGCACTCCAGCAAAGCCAGAAGCAGTTTCAATGCCCGCTGAAATACACAGCAGGCTCCCGCATCTTACTGAAGTCAATATCTCACAGGCCCATTGTTGGAGTCTGTGCTGCGCTGCTATCGTCAATCACAGCTGGCACTGCTTTTCGATTCGGAAGTCCTGTAGACAATCACAGTATGTGGCAGAATCTATTAATAGAAGCTATAGTGTGCCACAGTACATTTTACCACTAAAACCTTGCGTCACCATCCAAGCATAACTCTGAAATGAGATTGCAGTTGACAGGTAACTCAATGAGTGTGTTCAAAGGTTTAACTTCATCCAAGCTTCTCCTGCATAATTTTAAATACTCGCTAACTTCTGCATTTCATTTCCATATTAGGAAAGCAATTTGGGCTACTAAGACATCAGGTTTTCCTGAGTATTTCAAATTTTTGGCATTGCAAAACAACAATGTGTACAGGCACTGCATTAAATATGTACATTCTTCAACAACTCAAGATTGTGAGATGACTGTTTTGTGGAAAAAAAGAAGAGTCTAAGTAGAAAACACTAAATAGTCAGAAATACTGTAAATGAGGCTCCAATTACAAAGCCCTTTCTGTTTTAAACAATATAAGGATGTCTGAAAATTATACCCACACAAGAGCTCATTTACTGGACAGCCCCGTAACCTAACAATCTTGATATAACAGTTCACAGGCAAACCAAACGCACTTACAACATTCACAGGTTCTATCTTATCAGTTGTATTAGGTGGGACAAAAGGCAAAAGGCAAAAAAACACCACTCAGTTTAAATAGTTACCTAATCTAGTATTATAGAAAATACTGATACAGCTCTTTACACAGACTTTGTAGAAAAGATTAAGATTTGCTTTCTAAAATAATCCACCCGTGCTCTTTCTAACTGCTTTATCCAATACAGGAGCCTATTCCTACAAGCAATGAGCACAAGGCAGGATACAGCTGCCTGGACAAGACACTAGTCCATCACAGAACACACATATGACATGGATACAGTATGTACACATTCAGACTAGGACCAGTTCTCCCAGAAGCCAGTTAACCTACCAGTGGACAGTGGAGGAAACCAGAGAACTTACAGTAACATGGGCTGAACATACAAACGTCATGCAGATATAATAGCAGCCCAGAAATTGTACCCCAACCACTGTGAGGCAGAAATGCTAATCACTGCACCACTGTATCGCCCCTATAAAGAGATCATCTCCTATGCATACAGTATACTGTATATACTGTATATAGTATACATCTATATTTATTTTGCACAGGCAAGATATTACTTTAGCTCCCACTCGAAAGAAAGAGAGGAGGGAGAAGAAACTACCCTCATGACACTTTTCTGCAGTAAATTTAGCATTAACAGTAAAACCTTGATTTTCACAAGTTCTGCATTCAAGTTTTTGCCTATTCACACGTAAGTATCAATGGACACATTACCCATATTCACAGACCAAAATCGCCTGTTTGCTGTCTGAGCAGTGGGAGTGTAATTTTGGGCCCCCACCCACAATTATAAGCACAAAAGTGCCTTATTTATGACAGCAATTAAAACAAGATATAAAACGTAAAGAAAATGCAATCTACAAAGAATGAAAAAAAAATGAACACGGAATACAGTAAGTTACAATACCATTACAGAAATCTAATTTTAAGTTTCCAGTATTCCTTTTCATTAAAGGGGACCTGCAGTCACAATTTCTCAGACTGGTTACTTAAATCTCTATAACGAAATAAATTCATTGACTGTATTGAAAAAAAATTACACATTTCAAATTGTGAAATTTATGAAAGTACTGTAAGTTGCCATGCTGTCGCAAACCCCTGGTCTTGCCAGGGGTGAGAGTGTGAGTCAGTATAAATTGCGTTATGGAGCAGCCCTTCCTGCTCACTAGTCACTGTAATGACTAATGTAATGTGATGTGCTAGCGAATTCACAGGTTATGCCGCAGACATTTCACCGCAGAAATATTCCAACGTAATTTGCATGAAGAGTAAAGAAGTAGTATTTGTCGGCAGAACTGTCTCGAAGTTGAGAGCAATATTTATATTCACCAGCCTGCTTCTTTACAATGTAATGGGGCTGCTTCACATCACTGGAAGTTTTATTTCCTTGTTCAGAATTGCAGAATATGGTGCTGTGCAGACCAGGAAATGGTTTATTTTGTGAAGTAAATTGGAGGTTTTACAAGTTACTGTGTACAGTTTACTGTCATTGTGGTTTGAAATGCATTCATCAATGCTGATTCTTTATAACGCTGAAATATAAAATGAACACTGCCATTTACCTTAAAAATACTGACTAATGAATACGATTTCATATTATTCTTATTTCAAAACACGATTCTGAAATAGTTAACTGTTATAACAAAAAAAATATTACTAGGGATTGCCGAAATGGAATGGAGACTTCAAAGTACGTTTTACTGTACATTTGGTCTTGTTTGCACTGTGCTTCGTCTGTGGATGGTCTACGATGACTAAAATGGTAACCGATGGTAAAAGCTCATAGTGTAACTCCTGTGGTAAATTTACCATGGCAACTTATCATATGGGTAAGGCAGACATCTTCATTCTCTTGTCTGAATCAGTTATAAAAGATAAAACATGTTTTCACTTCAGACATGCTTGTGAGCTTATTCTGGCCCTTCTCTGGATCAATGACTTGCACTAGATGAGTGTCAGTGTGCTACAAGCCTGCTGTAAATTGATTCTGAGTAAAGGCACTGCAGCCAGAGTCATGGGTGTTAGTCTGTCAGATAACAGCACACTAATACCACATTTTGATTTGGCCCGGGGAAGTGTAACGGTTGGATGACTCTGAAAACAACCTGAATACAGAAATGACTGGTTTTGTTCCCAAGAATATAAACTAGGAAATTCCATCTGTTGAAACGGGATTACTACTTAGTGTTGTTCTGTTTCCATCATTTATATATTAAGACAAATCTTTCTCTATACAAGAGGAACATACAGGCATTGCCCTTATTAGGTTTCTCACCCTTGTGAAACTCACATGTACTTTAATGTTCGGCATGACCTAATGTCCTGTCAAAGCCAACAATCGCTTTCTATTAAAATTATCACAACATGATTCCAATGAGACATAAAGAATTTGGGTTTTGTTCATCCAAAGCAGTAGGGAATGCACATTTCCTGTGATTCAGCACCATCTGAATGTGGATTCGAAAGACAGAGGAAAAGGATACATGAGGAACTGAGGTCAGCCAACTATAATTATAATAGTCTATCAAGAGAGACATGCCTAAGAAATGGGAATTGAAAAGAAACCTAACTCAGATTAGGTTGATTCAAGATTGAGATTGTTTCACTTTCTCTCTAAACTCCTAATTCCCCACAGCTGGTCTTTACCAGATGATAAAACATTTACAGGGAGATTTTTCCATACAGACAGACCTACCTTAAAGCTGCACTCTGTAAATTCTTTAAAATAGCTGTACAAGTACTTAAAGCCTTGGAAATGAGCCACAACAGACAGAAAAAATGGGAACAGAATAAATCATTTTTCGCCCTAGATAATCTGCTTATTCCACTGGGAGCTCCAGTCTGGTTGACATACTCTGTTTTTTCATACTATAATTATAAATAGCGACTGCATCTGTGGAACATATCAGTGTCTGAGTATTAGCAATGACTGAAAGATGTGAATGTAAGTAATGACTGAAAGCTGTTTATTTGCAAAAATAAGTATTCTCCCTAAAGCTTATTTTTTTTGTTTATTTTAAATGACAAACTCCTTGTTTTTTTAGAAACAAAAAAATCTTTAAAGTTAATTTACTATTTTGATTTTTCCAAAGGTTTTTTTTCCACTTTTCAAAGGATTTGGGGGCTTGCTTTGAATAATAAATGATGCTGGCTTTGAAAATTTAAAACCTTTAATGTTTTTTTTATCTGTTATAATACGTATATGAAAACAAAAAAAAAAACAAAGGACATGTTATTCAGATCAATGTTGCTTAGTTGAGATCAAGTGAGTCATTATCAATATCAATGTGAATCTGTAAATCTGCTATCCCAGAACAAGGGCCTTCAAGATTAACTTAAAGGGATATTTGGATATTTGCAAGATATTTGGCAAAATTGTGCAAATAGCCTGACATCATGAGTGAATATATAATCAATTCATATAGATAGAATTTATGGCCTTGAAAAGTTAGAAAATAAAGTAATAAAAAATTAAACATTACACTGTGCTTAATGGAGTAAGTACTGTTTTCTCATATTTTTAAATGTAACTAATGGTAATACACTGGTGACAGCATAAATATATTGTAACACAACACGTTCTTCCAAAATTAATGTTTCTGTACAAAAAGCTTTAACTATGCTAAATGTTTTTGGTAGTTCTGGATTTTAAATGACATTGTTTAGTAAAGCAGAATAGAGCATTATCGATTTGCATTAATAAAGTATTTATACAAGAATAATCTATTAATTTAAAAAATATATATACCATTAACATTTAATGGCAAAAGGCATTTTAGAATATTTGTGCTACAGAATAACTAGGATGATAAGAATGAAATTTGCAATGACAGATCACCTGCAAGGGAACCAGATAAAAAAAGTAATGCCTGAATGATAAAGTGTGTTCATTTGAAGAATACTGTATATGTGGCTGATTTTGAATGGGGTGAAAAACATGATTCGGAAATAAAACAATTCTCCGCAATATTCTTGAAGAGCAGCTCATACTGTACAATAATTTTTCTTAGATTTTAGTTTTGTCTGAAGCTCTGTTTGTCCTGAGATGTGTTCTGCATTACGAAGAGGACTTGATTTCTAATATTACGGACCATGTTATATACAGTACATTACTGTCAAAAACATATTTTCTAATCTGAATGTTAAACAGAGATCTGATTGGTGTTACAGTACGTTGGCTAAAGATCTTAAATGTCCAAGGACTGTCCAGCCATAAACCTATTAAAGACATCAGTACATATATCTCAGGGTCTTAATTCTTTTTGCATATTTGTCATACATCAAATATTTATGATGTATCATATCACGGAGATGTGCTTATGTAGCATAGAGAACCTGAGCTGTTAAATGTCACTTCCAAACTCCAACAGAGTATGCCTTCCATTGTCAAGAGGTGGCACAATGTCAGCTGTGGCTCTGAAAATCCATTTTCCATGTATTTTTCAAGACAAGTTATTAATACTTTATTTGGCTGGTGCTTTTACCCCAAAAACGTATATTTGTTTCCATTTTTACAGCTAGGCTATTTTTTACAGCAATCTGAGAGAAGCACTTTGCTCAAGGGTTCTAACAGCATTGCTCAAACTATAATTTGAAGTGACAGCCTTCCAGTTATGAACCCAAAGCCTTACCCACTAACTTAGGCTGCTGTCCACATGTTCAGATGGACGTGAAAAGCTGATTTGCATTGCATTTGCGAGTTCTTCAAAACTGAAGCACGCAATACATGGAGGATATGGGATATGTAAAATGACAGATTCATAATTCATCAACAAAATTCATAGTTTTGTTTTCATGGGATTACAGCAATAATACCAACAGCATGTCACCTCTGTAAATGGAAGAGTCATGGAAACAATAACAGAGAATCTTGTAAAATTCATCTAAGTGGAACTACTGCAAGGTAGCAATTAAATAAGGAAAGTGCAGATCATTTTAACTTCTACTTTAAGCACCAGTCCACCAGGCGCACTTAAATGTAGACTGTATGCTTCAAAGGATTCCATTAGCCTGTAATTAACTGTCCCAGCAGCATATGGTGCAACACTGCAACAACAGAGTTTTTTCATTCTTTAAGCAATCAACAGCTTAAGTTCTAAAAAAGTTAGGAAGGAACCAATTAAATTAAATAACTTAATTGGACAATCATGTAATTCCAAGAACAAATAGGAAAAAAAACAAACTAAAAGAAACACTAGCTCGCACAGGAACAGAGTGGAGGAATACCCATAGTGTCCTCTTTATTCTTCAAAACATTTTGTTTGCAAACGAGTCAGTGGATCCACCGGAAACTAGAATCTTGCGTTTATTAATTCTGGAATTTCCATCAACCCCAAAGACTTGCTGGCTGTTACCCTTGGACTTTTCCTCATTATGAAAGTGGCAGGCAACGTCCAGAAAAGTCATTAATAAGATGAAGAACATCTGAAAGGGTTAATTACCTGCCAGTAGCAACAATTTTACATAGACACAGACAGCCATTGCCATAGTAACATGTTAAAAATCCTGTTAGATCTTGGTTCCCTGTAACAACACTCAAATTAAATAGTTTACGGAAGCTGTTTTTCAGTGTGTAAAATCACAAAAGAAGGATTGCATCCATTTGTAGCTTGAGCAATTGGTGTACGAGCAATAGTTCATTGTAAAGAGGAATGACTAGAACCATGAAATAAATTGTGCATTTGCTCCATAAAATCCCTAGCAAAGCAAATATACTGTAGAGAAAATATTTCTTTCTACATCCCTGCCAAAACAGTTCAGTAAGTAGCAAAGGCAACAAGGCAACTGCCCAAAAACATTGCAGAATTGCTAATAGAAATTTGATTCTCTCAAAACATAACTCTGGACAAAAGAAACACCCTCGGTCTATTCATTGAGAACAATGGAGAAGAGGAACTTCTGAAAATTATTCATACAATTCCCATCCATACCAGAGTGTACAAAACCTCTAATATGCATTATTAATATCTCTTTTGTTTAATTTGCTATTTAAGGGTGGTATCGTGAAGTTTAGTGATACTGCTTCACAGCTTTTGAGTTTCGAAGTAGATTCTGGGGTGCACGTTCTCCAAGTTTCTTACCACATCTCAAAGACCTTCTGATAATTAGATTATGCTATCCAAAATGGCCCATTCCATGAGAACAGGAATAATCCTTCCGATCTCGAGTAGCTCTGCTATAAAGATGACACTACTGTTGTTGTGCAAAGATTAAGAACATAAGAAAGGTTACAGATAAGAGGAGGCCATTTTGTCCCTCCTATTGTCCGTGTTAAGTGCATAGCTACCACTTGCACCCTCTAATTTGTTTTAATATTCTTTTTTTATTATTCAAAGCCCATTAGGTCGGCCTTGAGATTGACTTTTTTGAGGATTTTGAGGATTTTTACTGCTCAAATCAAGATTTAAGTTGGACTTTGTTTCCAATGAACTAAAATGAAATGTCCATTCTTAAATATTGAACAAAAAAATGGGTCCATTTTGATCATGAAAATATGAAGGCAATGAAGCATGATCCTCTTGAGACTTGACATTATATGTCCAGCAGCAATACAACCACATTAAAGACAGCTAGCCCAGCTAATACAAGGGGTATAATGTAAATGAAGGTGTTAATGGGAGATTTGCTCTCTGCTAAATTTGTGCTAGGTACAACAATATGTATACAGTTAAAGTACTGTACCACTAAGAACCATCAGTACTCTGATGAAACACATTACATCAGTTGTTTTATGCATTTGGTGACAAACCTTAATCAGTCAGTAACTACATTAGACACCTGATGAAATCATGTAAAGGAGACCCACAAAAAAGGTGACATTATCCAAAATAGCTATAGCAGTCTCTTTTCTGTCGTGTGAATATGTTCCCTCTGCTTAATCACCTGTATGTGCCCTGAATGGTGCAGAAGTCCAACCTTCCAGAAACGCATTTGGTCGTCTCTGATTCATGTGTTGGTTGGTGCTTTGCCTCAGTAATTTCTCTGTTAGGTTGACTCCGTTTTTTGTTGCGTCCCCTTTTCTCGGATATGAGAACAAGGACGTGTCATTTTCTTGTCTTTAAATGGAAAAGCTTTTAAAGACAAGCAAAGAAGAGACATGCATATAACTATTAGAACAGTGCCAACTCAGTTTAACTGCATCTCAAGCATACCTCTCACATATTCCCATTCCTCAAGTGAGCTGCTAATGTATTAGAAGCCACATCCTCAATCAAAGGTATCAGTCATCTCTAATGTGCCAGAAGAGGCATAATTTAACAGCCATGGTGTTAATGTTAAATCGACGTCCTTTTACTCTCTAGTATAATTTTATGGCTGGATCAGAGCCAGAATACAGAATGCCTAGCCATAGATATTGAAAGTAGGATAAAGGGCTCTGATTGAACAGCAGGGAAGAGGGGGTAGTGAATTCTATAATATATGCTTTCACATCCTTAGATGCATTTTTTTATATCCAGCATAAAACCATGAACTCGGCATGGGTGAGATACCCTGCTCATCTGTGATTTTGATAGTAAAGTCCAAGGTAGTAAACAGTCCCCTTAACCATGCCAGACTAATGGACTGCTTGAGTCCAGCTAAGGCAGAGATTAAATCGAAACTTTTACCACCCACCAGTTGGCAACTTCAAAACTTTATCCACCCAGTGCAAAGCTGCCATCAAGTACTAGGCTTGGGGTTTGAGATTTGCTATGATTTCTATGATTCTATGATACTGTTATAGACCTACAGCACAGAGAGTACAAATCACAAAGTACAGTATTCAGCTACAAGCACATATCTTGTAGAACCAATTGACTATGAATGCAAACAGAAATACATTGAATAGAGACAGTAAATGATAACGTGGTACCAAAAGAGTAAACACTTTACAAAAGCAAACAATCCCACTAAACTAAATCCCACTAAAGATCTCTGCAGAATTCCAACTGTTTTCATTTAGTCTACATAAACAAATATATTAGCCCCAGCCTAAGCACTGCAACCCAAATACTCCAGAAGCTGCCAACACAATGCAGAGATTAAAAACAAACTGCTCACTTCACGTCTGATTGCCGCCTTGAGACTCCTAAAACGGAAAGTTATGTGTCACACTCAGGTGCCCACTGACAGAACAATGATTGCTTAGTGGACGACGTGCCTTTTACCCTTCCCAGAATCCTCTAATTACCCCTAACAGTGTTGATAAAGCTCCAGTCCCCATTGGCAACAACAAGCAATTTGTCATCATGAGAGGAGAGGAAAAATCAATAGTAGCCCAGTAAATACTGCCGAAAATAACATTGTCATCACTTTTGCCATAAATCATTCTGAGCACTGCAACTACACAGATACTGTACATACAAAGGGGCTAAGTAAGTCTGCTTCAGGAAGGAAATACCAAAAAAGCTACAAAAATACTTCTGATTTTGACTTGGGGGGTTAAAGCAAAATACTCCACCATTCTGCACTAGTGCTGATTTGCTCCCAAGAGAGACAGAACCTGAGATTTCAAGTTCTGCAGGAAGTTCTGACATCTCTGTCACAATCATTTAGAGACTAATCTTCAGCAGATAATCTCTTGTAACTGCAGCGGTCATCTTTGATATGGAGGAAAATCATTCATGGGACTGTTAAAACAGAGGGGCTAACACTTCTTGTCACTCAGTCTTATGCAAAAGTAGTAACACATTGACACATCGTGCAAAGATCACCTGGTCTGTGTGATTATAGCCCATTCTTGGCACAGACTCTGTATGATCAAGCCCTGGGATCACAATTGCATGCACACTGGATGCACTCTCTGAGGTAGAGTGTGATTGGAGTCACTCAGCTCAAGGTCAGACATGATGCTCTAAAAGAAATCGTAGCCCAGGCTACAATATCTAAAGAGGGCTGCATTGCTATGAAAGATGGTGCCCTGTGTGAATCTGCCAATACATATACCGCTCAGTCCTTATTTTGGACGCTGCTCAAAAACTATTTTGGTTCTCAAGTCAAATTTGCATGCTTGAGAAAACATATTAAACATAGCCTTCAGTATCACAGAACAATTTTAAGATTGTGATTGTATTGTAACAATTTTCATTTTAACCAGAAACAGAATAGTGTATGTGTGCAAATGAAATTGGTCAACACAACCATGATTCCTTCAATCACTTAATCTCAACAAGAATTTTGGTTATGTAAGGGGACATATTAAGATAAAAAATGAAAAAACAAACCAGCAGCAAAGCAAAAATAACAATGATAATGCTGTTCTGTTAATGAAATAACATTTTTGGTAATGCTTCTTTTTTTTTTCTTTCTCATTCTCTGCTTTCTACACCATGGACATTCACAAAATGTAACTCTTCTACATTTTTCTCGAACAAACCTCCAGTACGCTCTCTTGCACCTTTTCCCATTTCATTACTATAGCTCCCAGTAGGAAGTATCCAAGGTTGCCACAGCCCGTCAATCAGTTTGTTTGCCTGTTGAGTCAGACTGAACCCTTCCCAGACATCACTTCAGCTTCCTTTGCTACCTTCCAGCGGGGTTCCAGACACACAGATGGGACACAACTCCAGACCTAACTGCTTCCATTTCCTCATTGCCCTTAGGGACTGGACACTTGGGATTTTAATTGCTTTAAACTAATAATTAATAAATGGCAGTCATACTATTGCATAACAAAGACCATATTGCTGCACACAAATACAAAAATTGAAAATAAAAATATGATTAGATGCATATTTCATAGATGCATATCATCATTTGTACTGTACTGCCAATGTATTTGCAAAATCATACACAGGCAAGGAAAGACAGAGTATCTGATATTCTTACGTACTGCTTTACAGGTTGAACTTATAACGTTCGATAAAGGGAGAATCATGCTATTATACGAGAATTAAAGGATAATTGAGATAGTTTTCTTTCTTTTTGATAAGACATACTGTAAGTAAGGCAATTAAAAAGCTTTCAAAACAGTTTTAGTTTAATAGTTCTCTTGAGGGAATTTTTTCATGCATTTTTGCATATATTTTTAGTCGGTGATATTTGTAGAAGATGTCTGCCACAAGCCCCAGTTTCTGACTTCAGGTAATCTGTTCTTGTGGGAGTCATGGCCAATATACAAGGTCAATAGAAGCCTGTCACGCACCGCCTACGCTAGGGTAGATGTGTGCAATGCACTGACTGCACTGGGTTGCTGGTTAAAACTGGCATGACGAACATTTCTTCTGGCAAAAAAACACCTGACAGGAGCAGGTACACATTTTACAGTGACCAGCTTAGTGGAAAAACTGCAATCAATTCACAGCCATCATGCGAAACCAACTTCCCAGGGCTCATTTCCAGCTTTATTGTGCTATCTTCATTGTGATGTTTTTTTTAATAAGTGTGAAACAAGAGCTACTCTTTCACACTTATTTAAAATAATAGTTCAGAATGTGTGACTAATGCCCTTTACTTATTTTAACTGTAATTAAACGCAAAATTGTAAAGCTTTGATATTTCCTTCAGATCTAAAACACACTCCATGAATGTTTCAGAAGTCCTAATACTGACAGTAGCTTACAACTAGATTTTTTCAGTCTAATCACATACGAGAAAGTAAAAAGAAACTGTTCATTGGAGAGTAAAATGACAGCTCAAATCTGTTAGTCTGAAAAAAGCACAGCCCTGTCATGCTGATATAGTGTGAACTGCTGAAGGACAGATTAATTAAATTTGTTGTTCGTATGCATTTTGTCTATATACTCCAGTCATTTATTTAATGTGTCAAAAATAATGCAAATGAAATTAAGTCATAATTTTGTCTGATAGCTCTTGAAATGTAAGTCACTTGACCCCTCGAAAAAACACAGAAAGGTATGCTTTTCTATGGTAAAATGAAAACATTGGTAACAAGTGAGAATATTATTTCAGTATTAACCCAAACACTGTGCCACCTCTAAGCATTAAACATTCACATTCTGCAACAAGACTTAATAAACTAAGTGTGTGCCAATTACAAGCTGACATTATCCTGCACTGTTGCATGAAGTGCTCAGTGACACACAATATTAACTTCTTTGGTAATAAGAGACATTTTTCGATCTATCAATGCCGAAATGCAGCTCAGGAACCTATAAGATTCAAAGACTTGAGGAAAAACTAACAAACAGCAGTAGTGGTGGTATTGAGACAGCAAACATCTTTGAATAAAATATGCCTGTTTTCGGCTCCAACACAATAACAGCTCCCCACACCAGAGATGAAGGGCTGAAGAGCTACATCACAGCAGCCAACATCAAACTGTACTAGTCAGGGTGGTGCAGTGCTTTAACGCATCCATGCTTTCAGGCATGCTGTGAATTGGCATTCATCTGGGGAGCTGCTGAGGCTGCAGTTTACAGACGCTGCATTTATTAAGACCACAACATGAACAGCTCCATGCCTGGAAAGAAAACGCAAGAAAAGCTTAGATAAAAAGTGTCTGCCATCACAAAGGACCCCTACCATTCCCCACGTGGTCTTTCAACTGGTTTCAGGGTGGAGGTTATTTGCATTGCATTAGCACGGGGACGCAGTGGTTAATGGTCCTGGGTTTGATTCGAGAGTGGGGTACTTTCTGTCTGTTGTTGTTGTTGGGTTTTCACTGCTTCCCACCTTCCAATGACACGCTGGATAAGACAACTGGCATCCTGACATTGTCCCTGTGCTAGCATGTGTGTGTGTGTTTGTGTGTGGTCCCATCTGCTTCCAGGATTGGCTCTAGGCTGCTACAACCCTCCTCACTATGAATAATTTTGTTTGTTGGAGAACATTT
Organism: Lepisosteus platostomus; assembly: GCF_059453375.1. Lineage (NCBI taxonomy): Eukaryota > Metazoa > Chordata > Actinopteri > Semionotiformes > Lepisosteidae > Lepisosteus > Lepisosteus platostomus. The sequence goes on from NC_142616.1 coordinate 57,425,542, forward strand.
ACAGTCCGCAATACGCTAAGGGATAATTATTATGGAAGACGCTGTCCTTACAGGACACACAATTTGGGTTATAAGATTTTTTAGTCCCTTCTTTGTAGTCGGCTTTAGTCTATTCATACAGTAACTTGCTGCGTGGTTGAATAATGCCAATAAAAATAAATAGCTCAGCACCTGTACTGCTACAGCTATAATTAAGGATAAAGACATTCCTTATTAATCCATCCAACCATCTATTTTCTAACTGCTTCATCAGAGACAGAGCTGGAGCCTATCCTGGAAAGCAACGGGCACATGGCAGGATACACCCTGGATGGGATGCCAGTCCATCTCATGGCACACACAGGCGTGCACACACACGCACACCAATGAACCAATGAAGCCAATGAACCACCTAGTACTGTATGTCTCTGAACTGTGGGAGGGAAATGGAACACCCACGCAAACACACGGAGAACATAGTGTACAACCTTCATGCAGATAGCACCCCAGGAATTGAACCAAGGACCCCAGCAATACGAGGCAGTAGTGCTAACCACTCCACCACTATGCTGTTCTTCCTTGAGTAACGGGGTTAAAAAATTCCTAATTTAGAAGCTGTGTAGCACCCTTCATGTAGCCTTATTCCACACCAGAGGTAACTTTGTGCCTAAGTGTCACAGCTTCTTCAATTAGGATACCTCTGGTAACTGTGAAAAGAAATTGCATACACCACTCTCCTTGCAGGTATATCAAGTGTCTTAACCATCCCTTAAAGCTGTTTGTTTAAGGCCCTAGTAGTCCACTGTGAGGATGCCACCGCAACTCTGCCTTAGAGAAAGAATATTAGCATTATTCATATCCATAGCACCATTAAAAGCTTAACTGCATATTATCCCACAAGGCGACTTCTGTCTCATTGTTCATTGAAGCTGGTACAGAGTTTATCCTTTAAATGCATTGTCATCAGAGGCCCTTCTGCAAGAATCAATCGTTTATTCCTCTGGAAATCCAAGATTCCTGGCCCTTTTTCTAAACTAGCGATCCTGCACTATGCTAGAAATAAATGCAAGAAAAAAAGCAACCACAACAAATATGGACAGCTGTTTTACCTGTCCGTTCAGGTACAAGCCTCATCTGAAAGACTCAGGGTGTAAGAAATATGAAATTCCCCATTGAGTGAGATAAAGAGTACAACTGCAGAGCCAGTGAGTTATTGCTAATCTCAGATGATAAAGCTGTGAAAACAACAACAGCATAATTCTTTTAGCCCTTTTCTTCAAGCGAGTGTGTTTTCCCCAGGTTATTCATTCTACTACAGATTAATATCTAGGAAACTTCCAACAGAAGCCAGGAAAGGTTTATGTGAAATCTGGCATTGTATATACAGTATATTTTTTAAAAGATACAGAATTTACTGTATAGCAATTTCCATTATTGTCTTCAGTCCCTGTGGTAAGTCCTTCAGAAGAAAAACAGAAAAAAAGACTTTTTTAGACTAGAGTAATTGTCACCCTAATTATCACAGACATCAGGTGATATTTTACCACACTTACTGTAGATATCAGGCAATAATAGATGTTCTCTTGGGGAGAAAAAATCTAAATTTTAAATACTCTACATGCTGGAAGAGAAGAGTTGTGGAGAGTCACATTAGGTACCAGCTACCTTCCATTAAAGTAATTTTTTTAGCTATGTGTGTGAAGCATTTATAATTTAATAGCCTGTCTTTTTCCACACTAAGACTAAGGAAAGAAAACTGAATTTTAAGAAAAGAAAGACAAGGTTAGCAATAATGTGGCAAATCTCCACAACATTAAACTGAGAATTCTGATTTCTTTTAATTAACACTTTTAGTGAACCACAGTTTAAGGGCTATACACTGTAACCAGATTCTGGGAACTTTACCAATACTGTATGTAGAATATCAAAGGGAATATTCCAGTTTCTAGTTGAGATTCAAGCAAACAAACACCAAAAGATGAAAAGCCTTTATCTGGCTATCTCAGTTTCAGAAAAGGGTACAGTCTTACAAAAAACAAAACTTCAAGACCTATAGTATATAAGCCTGATGGCTTGAGGATACAAATGGAAAACAGAGATAGAAATATTTACGCAGCTTGTTTACGGAGTCATAGGCATCTGGGACAAGCTCAATGCTCAACCATATTTAAGAAGTATCATGACGAAATGCATAGGTCAGTTAAAAATGGCTGAAGAGGCTCCTTTAATTTTTAACCTTTATAACTTTGCAACAGTGACACAGGGAATTATTCCACATATTACTGTGAAGGAGCAGCAAATAAAATAAAAAAAGCACAACCTAAATTAATGTATTCCCATTTATCTGTGATCAGAAAATTATGGATTAGATGAGGTGGACTCATTTGGACTAAGCAAAATCTAAGTATTTTCTCCTTCCTGGCTGATATGTTATTTTAGCCTCTGGCTGACAATGAAAGGAGTCAAGAGAAGTGCAAACTATTTCAGCCTCCGCCACACTAAAAATGTCTTTGTTGTGCTTCTGGGTCATTCCCCACACACCTGTTGCCAGGCAACAGAAATGCTCTCTCAATCAGGTGGAATACGGGTGTCTATTTGAGGGAACGTGCTGGTCTGCATCTGTATAATCTATTCAAGAGCTCAAGGGCAGCATTCTGACTGGCAATGCACTGTTTGGAATGTGTGTACAGACTTAGACATGATGAGGACCTATGCCAAAAACATTTAAAATTTCAATTCAGTTTTATTTTTTCATTCTATAAACAGTTTCAGCCGAGACGTACAATGTTATCTGAATGTTATGACAGACATAACCTTTGTTGCTGCTGCAACAGAATAGTTTTGAGGATAAGCTAGTGTATTTGTGTAGCTGTAGAGAAAAAAACGTTTTGATTTCATCATAATACAGAGCAATTTATAACAGTTCACAGAAATAAAATAATGTATATTGGAATCAGATTGGAAATGGCCTGTAGCAACATCAACCATGTTCACACTCTTCTTATCTGCTGAGGTAAGGGTATTTCTGTTAAAAACTAGGGAAACATCACTGTGTTCCTTTTATTTTGCAGCAAATGTGTACGGGAAACAACAGCCTTTATTACATTTTTAAAAACTCTCAATGCAGAATACCCAAGATGCCCATTGACAAGGTTATTGTTTACATGCACATACTGTGCAGTTTATGTCGTATTGTAAGAAATGCCAGCAGTGTCAGTTTAAACAGATACTTCCATTCCTCAAATAAAGAACATCTCAATATAATGAATTATCGAGAAGGCTTATTTAGCTAACTACTGTATAGTCTGTGCCCTGCTTTTATATGCCTGAAAGAATGTCTTGTTAAATGTTAAATTTGTTGGTTTTGCTTAAACTGCTGTATGCCTTGCCGGAAAACATCCAAAGAAAGAGTTTCCAGGAGGAAGAGTTTTGCTGGGGAGAAGCAATTAGTTCTACACTAAGTGGTAAAGAAGACTACGGTGGTATGGCCATGTAATGAGAAGAGATCAAGACCTAATAAAAGAGGTAGCAGGACAGAATATTGAGGGAAAGAGGCCAAGCGGAAAACCTAGAACAAGATGGCTTGACTCAGTGAAAGAAGATGCCGACAAGGCGGAAATTGTAGATGCCTGGAGAGACAGGATGCGCTGGTGGAGGCTAGTTGGCGAAGCAAAGGTCCGGCTTTGGTTCGAGACGCCAACCCACTGAGTAAGTAAGTACCAGAATGTAGGAGGAAACTGACGCACCCAGAGCTAACCTGTGTGAACATACAACCCCCACACAGATAGCGCCCCAGGTCCACAGCACTGTAAGGAGGCAATGCTACCCACTATGCCGCCCAATATTGTTGTTGATGTGGGTGTTGTAAAACTTTAATTACTTATTACTTTATAAGGGTATCTCGCCACTGAGCTCACTTTCTCTACTACCAATAGCAAAACTTCTAAAATCCCAAACTGGGTGTGAGCAGCAGTAGGAACTGGTGAAGGGAGTGGATGTCTGGAGTGGTATGAGCAACGAGATTCTCCAGGGACTCAGAGCCTGGGCGTTAGTGAAGTCCTGTGACATGAAGAACAGAACATGAATATTAAACCATGCTGTTAAATGTCAGAAGGTTCCTGAAGGGATACGATAAGCTTTAAGCAGAATAAGGATTCCATCCTCTTACTTCATACTGTTCTCCGCAGCACCATGACTTCCGTACATCACACACTAACCTCATTAGTTTCAGCAGATTTTTTTAAAAAAATCCAGTCACCAAGGGCCAATTCCAGCTGAATCATAGCATTTTAATAAAACTGAAATAGGTCAGCCTGAGATTTGCATTTCTAACATCAATTAAACGGTCTCGGGAACAAATTCTGCATCAAAGGTTTAAACACCGTGCTGTTCATTATGAATGTTTTTTTTAAAAGGTCTGTGCAGCAGCCTGCCACCTAAATCAAGCAGATCAGATGATGGTAATAACATTGCCTAACAATTTTTTATTACTTTCCAAGATCAAAGGAAATAGGTGTCTTCCTGCCCATGCTATAGTCATTTAACAAAAGGTGTTGACAACAAATTACCTGCATGCACTTGGTTTATATTCATCGATTGTAAAAAAGCCTCAAACACTTCTTCTGCATTTTTAAAACAAGATTTCACACCGCGTTTTCTCCCTGAAAACTTGTAAAGATGTACAGATATGCATTTGCAATCCTTTTCCCCTTTGACCACGAACTCAATTTGTGGCTGGTTTCTTCAGATTTCCCTTTACCCCTGACAGTTTGTGTTGCTTTATATCTGTACAAAACACTTGATGCTGCCAAACACCTTCAGGTATTAATGTTACCACCTGCATCTTTCATAGTGGCCTGCACACACTTTTATCAGAAATCTTCTGATGGCTTTCTCCACCCCTCCACCATTCCACATTAGTTAAACAGACACTTGTACAGTGAGCTGGCCAAATGACTCTGCAGAAACACAAGGTTTCTGGGGGAATATTTAGGCAGAAGTTAATTCTTGCTTTTTCATTATGCTCAATTAATTACGAGCTTTAGTCTTGCAACAAATCCCTCCTCTTAGTTTTGTTCCCATTGTTTGCAAGGATGCCTGAGAACCATATTCTTATTAAACTACAACAATATACCTGAACATTTTTTAAATACAAGCAGCCTCCTCTTTATTCAATTTCAAATCTACAAAAAAGAAAATGTAGTACGACCTAAAACTGTAGTAGATGAAGCAGACACACAGAAAAGAAGTACTTGCTTATGGAATTTATGAATAATTTACAACACTACATTTTACAGTACCAGGTGCCATACTGTAGATACTATGCTGCAATGCTGTTTTTTTTCACTAGTTCCCTATACAACAGAAATCCGATAAAAGCCAAAAATATTAATAGTGCACTTCAGAAACAATATATATACATAATGTATACCACTGAAATCCCAAGTTTAAAAAAATGATTCTAAGTAGCATTCTATAAGTGCAGCTTTATAAAAATACAGGTAGTTTCAACATAAGCTACAGCTATGAAATGCAGTCCTTATTAAGCTAATCTACTGTACTTTATATCTTCAACTATAATATAACAATCCAACCAACTTGGCTAAATATAATGCCTTCTGAACCTTGAAAGGAATCTGGTTAATCATTGTGCTATGTTTATCTGAGGTCCTGTCTTTCCCTTTAAGGTAATGTGAGTGCAACAGGATGACAATGCATAGAGGGTAGACGTAAGAGTATTTGACAAGAAGCAAAATAAAGCTGATTTAAAAATAAACCGAGCACTTCCTCACTGTGTTGTTACTAACTGAACTAAAACACCTTATATACTGTACACGTTCAATTCACTTATGAAAAAAAATGCCATTCGGCAGGTGAGGGAAGATCAATATAACAGTTTTTTGTCGTCCTTGCATTGTTGTGACTGAAAATTGTCGCCATCTCCACTTTTAACAAAATCATTTCAACAGGAGCACTCGCACTTTTGAAAGAGATTGCCGATGTTCCCTTGCTTTGAAAACGCACGCAGGGCTTGCCTAACGAGACAAAGCAGTGTGCTGTGACTCCCTTGAGCTAAACTGGTAAACAAATAAAAATGGAATCGTAAAAAAACAAAACATCAGAAAAACGGGGTTGCTTTGCGACAATGACCTTTCTAAAGCATCAAGCGGTTTCTTTCTCTCCACCATCACAACTCCAAAACGACCGATTAACACAGAGAAAAATCAATTCCCACAATTAGCAGATGGGTTTTGATCTGAATCACGAAATCAATTTAGTTGAAAGCGTGCTAAGGAGCTCAAACACAGCAGCAAAGTTCAGCAAAAAAACAGTTCTCGCAAAACGATCTTCAACTTTCTTTCAATAAACTGCAGAAGTCCTGCACTCCTCAGCTAGTTTTTGTTCAGGAGACTATAGTGTTATTCCCTGAGCACCCCTCAGCCAGACAGCACTTGGGAACCTATTGATTTCTTCATTTTTGTGGTTGCAAGCAAAGCAATACTGTAACACATTCCATAGATTAACCCCTTAAATCTGGTGTGGGACGCTGGGACGCATGGATGAAAAAATGAACCCGTCCCCCCTAGATTTCTTACCTTTCTCCACCGACGTGATGCCCATGGATGGCTGGCCAAGATTGGCCTTCTTCTCCCACTTGCCCTCGTCGACATTGTAGGCCTCCACCGAGGACAGGGGGCTCTGCTCGGCGTCCATGCCCCCGATCACCAGCAGCCTCTTGCCCAGGGAGACGGCGGTGGCCCCTGCCCGGGCGGTGGGCAGGGCTGGCAGGGGAGCCCACGTCTGAGACGCCACATCCAGCACCTCCACCGTGTCCAGAGGCAGCCCTGTCTCGCTGCAGCCCCCCACCACATACAGCTGCCCCTCGTGGTATACCGGCGTGCAGTAGACCCGGCGGGTGGGCATCGGTGGGAACACTTCCCAGTACAGGGATTTGACACTGCTCACAGCCATCTCTGGCACCAGCAGCGCTCCTGGGAATGATGGCTACAGCCCATATTTTGTCATGGGATCATCAAGGAAAGCAGAGAATGGGGGAGGAGGTAAAAAAAACAAATGTGGCTTGGCGTCCTGCGCTCAGTTTGCAGAAAACGTGCGCTCAAACCAATCTGCTGCATTACCTCTTCCACTACTGCTTGGGAAATTGTTTTTCAGCCTCTGTGACAGGTGTGCATTCCTTTCTTTTTTTTTTCCGAAGGAGAACCAAGACACAAGAATGCAACCTCATGCGGGTTTCTGCTCATTAATTTGCTGGCAGCTCCCCCAGTCTGCCATGTATTTTCAGTTAAAAAGAAATATGAAAGGCAATGCGCTGAACCGATTCCGTGGGACACTACGAGGAAAAAGAGTAGCCATGTAAGTCCTGCAGTGCTTGCATTTCGTACATTCTCAGTCCGTTTATTTACAAGCCTGCTGGTTTAATGAGGATTACGATTCGATTTGAACTTGGAAATGAAAGGCCAAGTGACGATCAAAGTAGCCACTGCAAGGAAGCAGGATTAGCTGTGATCTTGAAAAAGAAAAGACCAGCAAACGTCAGACCAAATTATAAACATACCTTGCGTCCCCCACCGTAGTTGATCATATCACAAAACTTAAATTCTGAAGAAAAAACAATTCACAAATCTCCGCTGGAAAAACAAAGAACATGGGTTTTTCAAAGCTTGGCACTCCAGCAAAATGATAGAAGCCTCGTATTCATACTAATAAGGTCATAGTCAATTCCTTTGTTGACAAACAATACTCAAAGTCAAAGCCAGTGCTTTTCTGGCAAAATAACCTTTCCACATGGAAAAGTCCCAGTGGTAAGGGATGCTATGAGGCAAACTCTCTGAAACAGAAAATTAAATTCCAGGATCAGTGACATTTCCAGACATTTACAAAAGCAATGTTATCTTTTGTTGGGCAATTAACCTGCATGTGACTTGCTAGAACACTGGACTTCCACGGTTCCAATCAATATGGCTTAACCCTGTCAGTACGCTCTTTGAGCCTCTAAGTAGAACACCGCATAGCTTTGGGAAAATGGCAGTGAAGAGGCTGAAAACTAACACCCCATAGACACTTCAAGGCAAGGAATGAGTTATTAAGTGTCACCATGTTAGCAAAGAGAAATCCTCTTGAAAACAGACAGGACCTCAGAGATATTACATCCACACTCCAGATTCCCTTCAGAGTATCAGTCTGTTCAGTTCAGGTAGATTCCTCATACCACTCCAAAAGGAAGTTATTTTAATTGAGCAATCCGTTTCATACGCATCTTTGCAGCAGGGGGCTGGCAAGAAAGACCTGAGGCACTTTGTCAGCAGTGGGACATCAGAGTATTAAGTACTACACAGAGACAACGTTAGGGTCATAGTAATGGAATATTTTGGGGGGCATTAGCTCTAATAAGCCTTCAAAAGCAATGATTAGGAAAAACTATGATCAGTAAACTTTGCAGGATTTTATCCTTGCGTCAAACTGCGACGGTGTTTTTTTGTGTCTGTGCAGGCTGGATCAAGGCTTATCATCCATGTCAGCTTTACCCACAAGCTGAACAACAAACAGCAGGTGAAATCCAAGATCAAAATGTGACTGTAATTGGATTCTGAGGATTCCTGCCTTAGCAGAGGGTGATGGGTCCCAAAAACACAGCAGGCCTGACCCTGTAGTAGACCACAGAGAGACACTCAGGGAGTGTGCTGGACATGGTTGGATCCAAAACACAAGGAATGATGACTCTGGGACACAGAGAGGTGAACAGAAAGCAATGCCCTACACACAGAGAAATTCCTCTTGCCCAAGGCTGTTTCCAGATCCCCAGTCTTCAATCTTCAGCCAGAAGAAAACTGGAGAGATCAAGGAGCTGAGACTTTGACTAGCACCGTATTTAAGTTTGCTGGGTTCTGCCTGACTTTCTTGAAGGTTTCCTGCAGTTTGGTTCCACAGCGTACGACAGAATCCATGTAGCACAGTGATTGGAAGAGGGGTTTCTCATGTCTCATTTTTGCCAGGCATTTTCAGGCTGTCTTCACTGCTTGGGTTTCTAAAAAAAAAAGTGAAATACAAAAGGTAACATTCATAGCATGAGGAAGTGCAGTGTTTTTTCTTAAAAATGGCTGGAACATCTGAAGCATCAGGACATCTGACCGTATTTTATACAGGTAGCAACAGATATTCACTGAATCACAGAACTGGGAAGATTCTGTAGCTGTGGAACACTAATCACAAAATAAAAAAATAAAAAAAAAACATTTTGCCATGCCTGCCACGGTTAATCTTTGAAGCAAAACCACTTGTTTGCCTCTAAATCATTCAATACTATAAGACAGAGTGCTGCTCTGGAATTAAGACACAAAAAATGAAACCCTGATCTGTCAGATGCATCTGACAGAGAAACTGAACTCAGAAGTGTTGCACTACTGAGCTACAATGTAATAAGCAAGAAGAAAAAAATAAAGTTCACTCAAACTCTGTTGGCAAAATCTGCTTGGCTTGCAAATCTCTTCAAAAGGAGACACAGTTCTCCTTTGAAGAGGGCTGAATTTAAATCATGAAGCACAGTGTAAGACAAATGCAGATACTATGTCTTTGGCAATATCTTGAAAAATAATCAGAATCCTGACTTGATATATGCATTAAAATAGCCCTCAGTGGCATTCTACATAATATTAATTTACAACAGGGAACTTTAAAACATAAGGTAATTTAAGGATATCAAGAACACCTGCCTTAAATTCCAATCTCTCTCACGCAGCTCATTCCAATAATCTCGCCCACTATGCATCAGTACAGGTGGAGTTTCCCTGGAGCCTCCTTCAAACATTGGAAGAGATTCCGTGTTTACAGGTAATGTAGTTTGACTTATGTCAAGATGGCTTTTCATAACTCCTTCCTCCGTTTATTATGGTTGACTTCCGCTAGGCTCATTATATTATTCATAACATTAAGGACTAGTTTATATCAAATGCATTGTCCTGCTGTTTCACCATCTTTCTTTATTGTTCCAGGTCATGCTGCACTGCTATGAGTGCATGCTCACCAGAAATTCTAGCAGAAACAAAATTGTGAAAATATATCTTAAAGCTGTATGACTAGATGAATGTGGAGATCTTCAGAGGTCTTTGCACAGGCCTTTTCACCAATGTGCATCACAGCTTTACTTCCAACACATACTAATAAAGGCTAAAAATTGTGAAAACGAGTGTGATGTGAATTAAAATGAAAATGTCAATATAATCTAGTCAGAGCAGAAAACCGCAGAGCAGGAACCTCACCAAATCTGGACATCAGTGATTTGTTGATTGTTGAGTGATTTCCAGCTCCAGGAGCACACCTGCTAAATTAAACCTGTTTTTCTGAGGACCAGCTGAATTCGAAAATTATTCTACAATGAGGAGACAATAAAATGTAATCATAATCAAAGACTGAGATACTCCAAACAAAGTAAGAATCCTAGGCTATCTGTGGAGCCCCATGACAACTGTATTGAAACACTGCTGTGAGTTTAAATTTTTAAATTGTTCTTTTAACTATCGCCACTTTTCTTATTACAGGAATGAGACAATTACCCATGCTAAAGCTGTACATTAATATTCCAGAGCACTGCTTAAAGTGAATAACAATGAAATCAATTATCCCACAGACATGTTTACTCACTGGTCTTAGTCACTGATGCTTGGTTTATCCTTTCCCCCTCTCCTCTCTTCAAACACCATCCTGTCCCTCATCTACAAAGGCCAAAAAGGCACTCATCCAAAGACTTATTTATCAATAAGACTACATTAGCTAATTATAAAGTGTCATTCAATACGAAATTCTAAAGCCACTAATTTCCAGAATTCATCCAGGAGCAACAATGTGCTGCCCATTCTTGTTGTGCAGCACTGTGAGCTGCGATACATAAAAAAACAATGTTACCAGTTTCAAATGAGTTAAGTACTGTATTAAGTGAAAAACACGAATACATTATTAAAATAATTCAATAATGCAGGTTCTGTACGGCTCTACAATTACATTTCTAGACTAGATTTGCAGATAAATGAAGGGTTTCTGAAAATCCATAACACTTTTTTGGCATTCAGAAAATATACAGCTAATTCAGTAAGACTTATTTATAATAGACTCTTAAGGAAGGGAAATTATGTGCCAGGAAAGGAAAAGGTGACTGAACATTTTTGTAACTGCATACAGTTCAGTCTGTAAACCTACAGAAATCATATGCAGTATATACTGTACATAGTATTGATATGAGCAAAAAACAAGTCAAATATTCACATATTGTGTTTGCCTTTGAGCAAAACACAATGTACAAATTTTCCTGAAAACAGATGAAGGAAACAGGTGCTTAACCCAGATGTTCATTTTAATTCGACTTTACTCTAAATTGGTCTCTCTGTGCTGAGACTTAAAAACTTAAACTGTATGTCTTAAGGAGTCATAATACATCCATGGAGGATTTCTAGTGAATAATAACCTCAGAAGAAAGAATAAGATGGAATGTCATATGAATTATGCATTAGAGAGCATCACATAAATAAAATGATAAATAAGGAACATTAATAGCCTATTTCAGGTTTTGCGCTTCTAAAGCAGTGGATTATGCTGGTGTATGTATTGTATTACAATCAATCTAACAACCAGTTTCGAAATGTACTGGTTTGCTACAGTACCCCAAAAGGGGTTACTGGTGTTGCTACTGGAAAAAAAAAAGGAAAATCCTAAAACCTTGGAATTAGGTGACTGTTAGAAGCTTGGGTGTCCTACAAAAAAAGCCAGTCTGGTGCAAAATGAAGCTGAAAGCCACCCAGCAAAAAACAGGATATACTGTACTGTATAACTGCTGCATGCTGCTCATGCGCTGTTTCAATCTTGGCAAGAACAGTTTGCATTTTTCAGTGCTTTACTTCCAAAACTTGCTGAGCAAGCAAGGCAAAATACCCCCCGTGCAACTCTGCAGAAAAACAGAGCAAGCATTATTTGGTCTTTACGGAAAATAGAAAAACGATGGTCCTTTTCTGTCATTCTAGCTTTAACCCCCAAACAACCCACAAAAATGACTTTACAGACTTTGACAGTAGTGAAGAAGGAAAGTTGGTCATTTTTTTAAATACTCCTCATGCAAAACACTTCCAAAGATCTACAGGGGAGTCCTGGATTAAAAACAATCAAGGTATGGGGAGCAATGAAGTGGAAAAGAAGATAGTTTCATTCGATGGAATTATTAGTAAAAAAATGCCTTTGTTCTCTTAAATGAGAAAACAGCAGGATCTATGCTCCTTAGAGGTATTTTAAAGGAAAACTCTATTTATTTTCTGTTTTATGTCTCTGAAATATTTGTTCAAAAATATATCTCACCCAGGTGGGTGCTGTATGTTAGAGTGAATAAAATGGGCCCTTTTTAATATGTTTTAGGAATAGTAATGAGAGTATCATTATTATTATTATTATTATTAACAATAACAATGGGTGGCACAGTGTTTAGCATTGCTGCTTTGCAGTGCTGGGGTTCTGGGTTTCCACTGGGTGTTCCAGTTTCCTCCCACAGCCCAAAAAATATACTGGTAGTTTGATTGGCTTCTGGGAAAATCGGCCCTGATGTGAGCATGTGTTCCAGTGTGCCCTGTGATGCTCCGGCATTAAAAAAGCAGTAAGAAGATGGATGGATTATCATTTCAAAGTGGATGGTTAACAATCAGCGGTCCTTACTTTTTGATTTGCGTTTATGTCAGAAAAAGAGAGCTTAAAAGGTCTTGTTGCTACTTTGTTTAAAAACAGTACATCTTTTTTTATAATTCGGCTTCGACTTTTATTTTCAAACCATGTGTTGCTTTTTAGCAGGAATCATGTTAACAATTTATAATATATCTTACCTGACAACTACAGAGACAAGTTTGAAAAGGGTGCCCGTTTGCCTTAGGATCATATATCATGTAGAGATCTGGCAAACCAGGAATTTGATTTACACTACATGGTGCTGTGCCTTCGCTTCACATAAGGCAAAAGTGCTTATACATTGTGCAGATGAGATCAGCAGTTCTGTGGGACTACAGCCAACCACAATTCTTGTACAGCTGGGCTCATCACTAGAAGTGCAATCAACTGAGCACATTTGGGATATCCTTGACAGACTGCTTAGAAGCATCCCAAGGAAACAGCTTCTCAGGCCAGCCTCATACACAGTCTATATGCCAGGAATGGGCTGCAAGCCTGCAGACAGACATCACCGATCTTGTACGTGAGAGATATAAATTCACCGCTGCATGTGATGAAAAGGAAAGCATGAAATCCCTAAGTTATGATAATTTTGTGCACATTCCCACGATGGTCAGTGTTTGCTCAGAAAGCTTAGTGATATAGTTACCGCTGTTTCTGTATTGTGTTGAAAGGAAGTCGCAAACAATCACAGATTAATTAGTGTGGCCCTAACATCCAATTCCAGCAGCACAGAACTAGACTTGAGATTGTGTACTAAACTCATGTCCTGTGAGATTCAGGCATGCATTTGTGCTACTTACAGTCTGTTCATATATATTATGAATTACCAAAGGGTTTTGCTCATGTGTGTTTGAGCTGGAATGTGGATTGTTAACTTAAAGGAGAAAAGGTTGTGAACAGATACAGTTTTGTGGTACCTTTCTGGTCTGACATCTTGCAGAAGTCAGATGTTTGCACTCAGCTCATGTATTTGCTCTGATATACAGAACACCACACTTCCCATACAGACTCCATCTCCCTTAGAGAGACGTACATACAGAACCACATTCCTTAAGTGGTTAAAATATTATCAGTTCAACTTCAGCACAGTCACATCTGTCGAGCTAAGACTATGTCTCCCCTTCCTCCAGAGATCCTCTAATGGAATTCCTCTGGGATGCTTGCCAAGAGTTATCGGTCTCATGCTAGCCTGATCTTGTAGCCTTTTAATTATGCAGCTGAAGAAGAAAATAGGAAAACTGAAGAATCAGGCATTTATGGCATTTATATTCTCCCAAAGTAACTACATACACATTCAGCTAAGCTTGATTTAAGGCCTAAAACTGTTACGGGAGACCTGCAATGTTTGATAAAAGCTTTCCACGGCATCCATTTGCCTTCCATTACAGCAGAGCTACATGTGCAATCAGAATGGCAGTTTCCAAGGAGCAGCCTTTTTTTATCTTCCAGTGTTTGGAAATATTTATTATCCTGCAAAGATACATCATAAGAAATGAGGTGAAAATTATCATTGCACTCAAGAGATGAGAAGACGCTGGTCATCAAATTTAAACTGTGATAAGCCTTGTCAGTACTTTAAATGTGAGACTTGCAGGTCATTGGTGTATTAAATCCAGTGTTTGTATTGAGAGAGTTAGGAAGCTATATGTGCATTGCCTGTTTCACATTTCTGAGGGTATGTAATGCATGTGTTGGTTCAGATGAAAACTACATTTATACTGAGGAAAGTAATACTTTAGGGGTTCCCAACACTGGTCCTGGGAAAACACTGTCTGTTGTTTCCATTGCAGCTGAGCTCTCAGTTTTCAGTGCTCAGTGATGATTTAATTGATCTGCTTGCTTGCTTAGACTTTAATCAAACTTATTTCTTCTGCCAGTACTGAGTATCAAGAATTCCCTACTGCAAGAGTGCCATTTCCAACTTCAGCACACAGAATTTCAAGCAGTCCCTCCTCATCCTGCTTCCTGACTAAACAGCCCTTACATGTTGGTCAATTAATCATGAACAAACTCATCTGAGAATAACACTGTATCAGACACGCACTGAGTGTTTCATCTTTCTGCAGAAGTCCAGTTGAATACATATCAGTCCATACTCCTGAATGAAGGCAGTTCTGAAACTCAGAAATTGGTACAGGCTTGATCCCAATTACAAATCCCTTGACCTTTTAAGAACCGAAAGCAAATTTACAAATGTGCCCCAAACTGAAAACTACAATCAATTAGCCTGTGATTAAGAACACAGCTGGGATCAAAACAGAGTTCCTCCAGGACCAAGACCAGGAATCTAGCTAGACTTGAATGACACAGGGCTTTACCAAAACTATAAAGCTGAGGCCAAAGGAGTAGGCAGCCCAAGTCTGTCACCTGCAGGAAGATTTTGTCCACTCTAGCAGAGGCAGAGGACGAACGTGAATCGACACCTCTCTGTTACTGTCCCAACAGTACACTATATCCACACTGCAGGGTGTCATGAACAGGCTGGGAGGCTTAAAGTAAACATCAACACTGGTGTCTCTTCACTGGGTAACAGCAACACCCGGCAATAATGCCTTTTAATGAACATGGTCCATTACACTTTCAACACTAGGTCATTTCATTCAGGAATGAAGGCTTGTTTAACAGAATGCCTGCACTTCATTTCCCCAGTGCTTTGGCTCCAGAGTGCATTGTACATTTGTATGTCAGGGCTGCTACAAAGCTTGTATAAATATTTGCAGCTTCTACCCTGACTCCAATGGTTATTGAGAACAGTTCCCTCTCCCCTTCGCACTGACAAAATTGGAAATTACTCTGAAAAACACAAGTAGGAAAATACAATGCAGAGCTACAGTACATGAAATAGATAAACTTTACATAAAAGTCTGAAAATTATTTTGTGGGATTTTCATGTCTCATATTATGACTTCTTGAAAACACAATTCAGTTTTAACTTCCATCATACTCATTAACTTTGCAACAGAATTTTATGGATAGGAATTCAACAGCAACCTACTGTATGAACAGGCAATTATTTTTCATAATTTAGAACAATTAGATAGCAATTGACAATTGAGAGCCCAGCAAGGGTTAAGTGAGTTGGATATGGAACAATTCATCACTTCAATTGAAGAGCAGCTACAGAAATGGATCATATCTTCAGAAAGGGCTGTCAACAGGAATGTCACATTCACAGATACAAACTGCAATTATATTTGAAGGTGAAGAATTTAAATTGAATCCATGGTGAAAAGGTCATGATAAGCCATTTGATTTGTTGGGAAAAGTTTTCAAATGATACTTTGATTAATGAAAACAAAATTCATTAAAGCAAAGACACAACTCAAACCACAAAGACCTAAAACAGAGGAAGAATTAGTCTGCATGAACAACAATTAGTCTTTCACGTAAGCAAACGGCAGTTATCTCCAGGCACACAATACTTTAGAGTGTGTGGCTCGCTACATTGCAGCAAGGATAGGTTAATAAGGAAATTATTCTCAATGGCTGTGAAAGATATTCACTAACCTTCATTGCTTTTTGGACACCAAATTATATTCTGATAATCCCATGTAGCACAGAGCTGCACTGAGGAAAATCTTAATTTCAGTGTGAAACTGGATTTCTGAAGAGGTTCGCCACACATCCATCTTCCCCAGCAAAGAGTTTCAGTTCCTTTTATCGACAGTATTTTCTGTCAGCCTCTAAAGGCTCTGATCCACCTTTCCTATTGTACTGGATTCCTGCTTGAGTTTTGTTCTTCCTTCTTTATCTCACTGTTTGTGTATTTTGCCACATACACTGAAATCAAACAGCTCACCACTCACCTGCACAAGAAAGCCCAGCTCAGGCTACTGAGGAAGACTCTGTTTTAGAATGTTACTTAGGTGGGTGGGAATAACTCCTGTTGCACCTGATTGTCAGTTAATGTGTGGAGAGGAGACTGTCGATAGGCCCCAAACAAAACTTGACCTCACTTGACTTGTTAAGACATGACGATCAGTGACTATTCCAAGCAACAAGCAATCATCTCTGCCCTTTCAACACATTACAGAAAGGTCTGGATTGTGAAATATCAAATGTATGATAATGAAAATATACTGATGCCACAGTATATTTTGGCAAGTTTCAGTGTGACATACATTGTACTGTCACATTTGCTTACACGTCTTTGTGTGAAGTGTATTGTAATGTATTCTTGACATGATTTTACATAAAGTAAACTTAAAGGGTACATTTTTAACCTTTACAGACTAGGAATCCATTATACCAGGATGCTAACATCTCTTGGTGTTATTCTGAAATTTCCACAATATTTAATATCCCGTAAAATCCAACTGTAAACTGTGAAAACTGCAGTGTTTTAAACTGGTACCTGACATCTTGCTATCACTGGCCAACGTTTAAGAAAGAAACTAAAAAAGAAAGGGAAAATGTTGCAAAAGCAAAATGTTGTCTGAGTCTCGCTCTTAGCCAAGACTGAAAAAACTGTACAAATGAGTTTCTCATATATGCAGCTAAAGTGAAGCCAGAGTGTATTAAGAGTCAGCAAAAGTATGCATAATACCAAACAGCAATTTAGTTCACGCATGTACAAATCCCATTTATATACAGTATTATACAAGAAATATTTTGCTGATTACAGAAACACTACAGTTTTTACCCTAGTTTCTTCAGGACTATAAAACAGCACAATTCAAAAAGGAATCGATTCTGAACACTATGTCACAAACCACTGGAAGAACTGTAATGTGGCAGTTTCTGTTACAGGTGATTGCACAAATGCTGATGGCCAATGGCGAGTATGGCATTGTTTGTAGATAATGCACTCCTACCATATGTGTACCACATGTGGTTATGAGGTTTTATTAGCAGATTAATTTTTAACCTGCAGAACGTCAATCAGTCTGTTCTCACTGAAATGAGCACAAAGTGCTCAAAACACCATGGGAATACTACACAGATGGACACATCCATGTACACATTCAGGGTAAAAGGTAAAAAACAGTGGAAATGTAGGTCAGAGCCAAAGACGTAAGAGCATTCTGGTCAGAAACAAGCCTAATATGACTGCACAGATCAAGCTAATGGATCTGCTTCAGAAGACTCAAGATAACAAAAACAATTGAATTATGAGATGCTTTGCTAACCTTTCACTGAAAGTCTATTTTCAAGCACATCTATCAGTAAAGATGGGCTTTGTGCTGAGTCTCTCTCAAGCAATTTCCTGAATAAGAAGCCTTTGAAGAGCAGCTCGAAGAAAGCATTTATGCATCATTATGTACAGCAGCTCATCTTTTACTCATTGCTCAAGCCTCAAGCCTTCATCAGTTCCACCTACCAATTAACTGGAAAGCCCTCATTTCTTCAAATTTGTAGTTTAAATAAAGAAAACCTTTAAGATAACATTTTAATCTCAAAGTGCACACCACTGTCTGAACAAACAGGTATAAAAATTCACTTCTCAGCACTTATCTTTTTAAGCATTCTAATAAAACTTGATGTGATGCTAAACCGGCTAAGGTATTTGAAAAATCTTCCACACACATAGACATCATCCCTAAGAAAGTTTATCAGGATAAACTTTCAAGGTTTCCACAGCGTGTTTATAAATATTGAGATCACTGCTCTGCGGTGGTTTTCCATTTCTGATATTAATTTCCCCTACGTTCTTTCTGCTTGACATTTTCATTGTGCCACAGTACGTTAGTCTGCTTTTACCACGTTGTACCACAGTGAAGTTTATCAATGCTGAATTTACACACCATGATGTTAAAGGGAAAGGCAAAGTATTATTTATCATTCCTATTTAAAGTGTTATCAGTTTTGTTCAGAAGAATAGGAACTAGGATTAATCATTATAGATTTGTATCTGTTTGTTAATGCGATGGAAAAAAACTGATGGAAAACTAACAGTGAAGAAACAAAGTGAAGACTGGAAACTTTATTTTACATTATCAAATTTCACCACCAAAACTCACTGACACAGGTAGCTTAATACGGAAATGCTCAACATGATTAGTTAAAACGTTTTGATACTGGTACGCTCCAAGATCACCGATAATGACCGGCTATTAGGGGAGGTCAGTCCACAAGAACCTTCGGCTACAGCGCACACATACAAGGAAGGCACCTCTCGGGTCAAAAGTAGTGCAGTTATAGGGGAGGCAAATTTGCTCAAAAACCCCTGATCTTTAAGCGGATTACTGGTAAGGGGCATGCAGCCTTTCCACAGACGCAGGATCTCGCTTGCATCCGATTAAAAAATACGACATCCCGGTAAACAAGCCTGCGTATCTTTTAAGAATGAAACAAAAATGAATAATAAATATGTAAAGATAGGGCAGTGAACATCGATATACAGTCAAGTCGCGCGATTTACAGCAGCGCGTTCTTCTCCTGGAACAAACAACTACTGTATATGCGCAACCTATAGATAATACTCGGTATACCCAATAAGCGAGTTGAGGGATAATCATGGAGTGATATTCGATGATATACAAGACTGTTTTTGGAGTTGGCATTCTAATAGTAATTCAATTAAACGGTAAGTGCCTCGGTGTCGATAGAATACGAAATTGTGATTAATATTAGCAGAGATGAAGATGGTTTATTTACGTACCGAAATAACGCTATCTAGTTGTACATGCAAAATAAAAGAAATGCATGTCTTGTGTCTTAAAAAAGGCGAGCTGCCGTATTTGTGTTATGTGTTAAGGTTTTACCTCCTAGAGAGTTTAAATGACAGCATAGCCAGGTGTTCTCGAAACGCAATCTTACCTGCACGCTACATTGCCTCTCTAACAGCAAACTTTAAAGTCCAATAAAAGCATTAAGCAACTTAAAGGTATGGAAGTTGCAAAGCAAGTGTTTACTAATACCTTCCTCGCTTCTTCTTTCTTCGGTTTGTATCCTCGAAAATAAAAGTGAAATTCTCTCAAGATCTTGCGAAGTCTTCAGGCATAATTAACTCCTTTCGCGAAACACTTCTCCTCGAAGAGTGCGAGTTTCTGTTAATTCTTCTTCCTCTGCTCAGCTGCCTATGCAGGGACTCACGGGTTTGAAAGCTTTCATTGGTTTACCATTGATCTCTCCCCTCCTTCGGTTTTTAAATCGCTCCTGGGCGGTGTGCGCTCTCCATCTTTCTCCTGCCGTTGCCAGTAATTCTGACAAATTCTCGGTGTATCTTTTTTCCCCGCACGCCCCACCTCTGTACCTACCTCTCAGAGGCACTGGGAGTTAACAGAAATAAAATAACATCCCACGTCGTTAATGCAAATGCTCTGAGTGTTTAAAAATCTATTGAGCCCTGTTTAATTGAAAGCAAGACATTTGTTCCTGACCCAAATCGTTTAACCCTTTTTAGTTTTCTTAATGCGGTCTATGGGTCTGTAGTGATGTGCAATATATTCTCCTTTATACCGAGATATTACAAGAGGGGCAGGATCAATAATAATTAGCATTATCCACCACAGTACAGTACGTTACATTTAAACTGACTTTATAATGAGAGGGGGGGAAAACTTTTCTTATAATTACAGTCTTGGGTGATTTCCGGAATTCTGAAAGGAAATAAATATTTAACAACTCAGATCACACTGGAGACTGCATTGCTGACCTTAGAAGACGGGAAATCCCGCTTCTCTTTGATTTATGCAGTTAGCATTGCTGTTAGATACCAAAAGCACTTCAAAGACCTCGACGCAGGACGCTCAAGGATCCAAAGCTTCTGATGGAAGATTAAAAAGACTTCAATTAGTGGAGAAGCCATGAATGTCCACAAGGAAGACCTCGGGCTGCAGAATAGGAATATTATGTGCATCAGGATAAAAATAAAACCGCTTGAGGTCACATGGGACGTTCTACTTAATAATCGAAAAATAAACTGTACAAATTACAGTGCAGAAGTCACATCCTACTACAAACAACACAAATCCCCCAAAATACTGAACTATAAATTGCATACAATGAAAAAGGTACAGTAATCACTTAATATCCATATGAACATTACTTAAAACTTTGTTACCTATTTTAAATTGAAAGAAGCACTAGAACCTTAAGAATTTTCTGATCGGCCTTGACCTGAAATTCCTTCATTGGAAAGTGCGCTAAAAACATTTTATTCTCAGTTTAATCTCTTACTGCATTCTAAAAGAGTCAGCAGCTATTGTACACCTGCAGTCTCCATACTTATTGGGTGGACATCAAAGGCAGAACTGCACTCCTACTCCTTTCTAAATCATGCCAGCTGAATCCTTTCACCATTTGTTCCTCTTAGTCTTCACTAAAATCACAATAATGTGATGTTGCCACCCCCTGTTAGAGCAGATCCGCTTACTTCATCAGCTTGGCCACATGTGGGTCACGTTTAAGTCTCTGTGATTCATGGCTCACGGTCGTTTTAAGAACATTCATCCAACATGAAGGTGAAACTGATGAATGCAGCAAGCCCATGCTAAACCCTTCAATGAAATAATTTATATTTCTGTGCCAGTGCTAATATCAAGACACTTAATAATGCATTTAATAATGAGAAAACACAAAGTAAACGTAGTCAGATTTCTATAAAAAAAATCACAAGGGCAAGTGTTAGCGAATTAGATTCTCTAGCAAGGTGTTTTTCATCTACTCTTTGCCAAAGACCTTACCAAACGTCTGGAAAATATGATCAATTAATTAATTGCTTAAAGATTACGCAAAAACAACAAGTACTACCGCTTTTAAGAAACTGATTTTTAATTCCACCCTTTACTAACCCACATATTTTAATTAAGTAGTTAAATGTCCTTTTAAAGCAACACTTTAAGAGGTTACAGTCTTCCTAATGTTAAAGAGTTGCAAAATAATTGCTTCTTTCTGACACAACCAAGATTAGCACAGTTCTATAATTTTACCAAAGCACAATGTGTTCTTTGCCACCTGCTTCACACTAGTAAAAAACAAAACAGAATTATCAGCAGCAAATACAACCATGCAGATGATAATCCTCCTTATTGTAGAGGATTAGAGGAAGTACACATACTCACTTGTGATGCACCAAAACCTCACAGCCAATCTTTCTACATTACAACATAGCAGAGAGAAGCATCCAGCTACACAAATATGCATAAATATCTTCTGCTCTGTACCAGGAATTTTTTTGTTACCAGAAAAATCCCATATTCTGCAAAAGGTTTAAATATGTCTAGAGTTTTGTTTTTCATTTTGAATTACTGTACACTGACAGACTATGAAGATAATCTGTATAGTCATATACATGTGAACTAAGCGGAACATTAATTAATAAGGGCCGTCACTGAACTGTGAGAACCTAAACAATGCTAGGCAATCTGTCTTTCATTTTCTAAAATATACAAAATCATATACTCAGTATGCGTTTCCTAATTTGCAGTTCTACAGTGCAAAAAAAACACTGGCCCACACCTACTCATGTACCTTTTCTAGAACAGAACATCTGTTCAGAAACCAGGGACAAGTCATTAGATGAGAACATGTTCTTTGGCAAACAGCATGTGTTACCTGTAGGAAGGAATCAATGGAAATTAATGGTGAATCTTTCGATCACACTGTAGACTAATTACATTACTGCCCTCTTGTGGAATCATGTGGAATGAAGCCATTAGCTTCATCCCGGGAAATAGCTTTCAGTATCAGCTGGTAAGGTGAAGGAGTCGTCACAGAATCTTAGAAGCCTGCTAGAAATTTCACCTTTTGCTTTCATTAGGTTTAATTGATTGATTCCCCACACCTCTAACTTTTCCACTGCTTTCCACAGCACTCCTCTAACATTTCCACAGTTTTTAACAAAGGCTTTTGAAAGCAACAAATGAAAAAGGAGATGAATTATTAACGGTAGACAGTCATGCTTCCTTGGAAAAAAAACAGGCCATTATCGCTGGAACATTAACTACATGCAAGCAACGCAGCACATCTGAATGCAATACTGAATACTGACTACCAGATTAAGGGCCACCTGTCATACCATGTAATTATACAGTACAGTGCTCTGTTAAGCTTTGTTGACTAAGTCATATCTACATGGGTTATCTGTGAGGCATGTTCCTGTCCTAGGCCATCCTTGTTAATAAGATGGCTTTGATACTAGGATTCCACATCAAAAAGAACAGAACAGAAACATAAAGAACCATTGGTATGGTAAATTATATCTGTGGACCAAATACACAACACATTTACAGAGGTACCACCCTCAGGGGAAAAGAGTGTGGATTACTGCAGCTTTAACATGCTGTTACTTTGGTACTAAAATATTAACCAAGACAGACTTGAGCAGACTTCAGCAGTGCCAAGCTGAATCTACGATCAACCACAGAGTCAGAGATTCAATCGTGACACAGAGCATTTCAAAATAAAGCAACCATGCCAGGTATGTCCAATACAAAAAAAAAAATCCTATATGAATACAGTATTCCTAGAAGAAAACTACAGTTTTGAAAAGGATCTGTCAAAACTACAGTAATATTAAAGGAAATTTGCTTTAGAATTTCACTCAAATGGCACTGAAATGAGACTGCAAAACATCTGTTTATCCCCTATACGTTAAAGTTGAACATTCTAAAAGCTTTATTGCTAAATCACTCAGAATCTGAGTGATTAAGCCAAATCAATAGGTAAATGATAATAGTGACTGAGCATTGAAGATGTATAAAGCTAAGCAACGGACATTTTGTGTCCTTTCTGCAACCACAAACATTGGAATTCTGGTCAACAACAGTAGTAATATTGCCTTTAACAAAATGCAAAATATTAAAATGACCTAATACTGGATATTCAGTATAAGGTCAATTTAATAAACACTGCTCAAGGGAGAATAAATCATCAGAAATGCCCCTAGATATATTATTCTTGAAGAAGTGTTGTGTTACAAAGGAATCTTTAAAAGGAAAATTGACAAAAAAGCATCATTGAGAATTTTTCCTGGCCAAATACTCTTGATATACCTGATTAGTGCTTTTTGCAAACTCCACTCAAGTGGAAATCAATGAAGTCATTTGATACAATACAGCATTGAGTAAGCACGGTTGTTGTGCAATAACCCTGTTAACCATCAAAAGCCCCTGGTCTCCCACAGTGGATAGTCTAGGATGTAGTCCATTACCTAGTTTTATGCACAGAAAACCAAAACACTGACCAATATATTGAATAAATATGCGTGTACAAAAATCAGATGTCATACAATAGTAGCTGCTCACAAGCTGCTATCATTTTTATTCGCTTAAATTTCTGCAGGCAATTGGGAATTCACAACTGCTATACAATGACCCTAATGCAATTTATTATCTTCGCCTCACAGACTAGCTCTGCCATCAGCACTTCCAGCACACTCTTGTTACTGTCTATGCTACATAATAGTAGAAAAACACTCCACTGCACTTCTTTAGATAAGACCCGTTGTGTGTATTATGTCACTCCACAAATCTCAGCTAGACTTACAAATTTGCATTTCAGAAAAGCAGTAAATGTGCACCTTCTGCATTTTAATCAGGCTTCTATAAAGAGACTGTAATTCTAAAGATTAGACGCCACCAAGCAGTTGTCAGGAGTTTTTACAGCTGGCGATGCATGGATGTTGGCCAAATTCAAGTAAGACTTAGTAATTAGCGGTCGATCTTGCAAAGGTATCCAACAAGAAAAACTTGAACTTTCACTGTCTTTAGATGATGGTGACGAATTTTCTTACTAACACTTTTGGAGTTGTAAAGCAAAAGGTTGAAAACTTTGTCAGTGGTGCTGGTATGTTTAATTCTTCCAGATGTATGTCAATCATGCTGCAGCAAGAGGAAGTGTGGCGATCTGTGTCTGTGCATGGCGGCAGGGCATGGAGACTCTAGCGCGCTGCCTGTTCGAGGTTCTTCTCGTAGTTCTCTTCGCAGATCTGAACGCAACGGGTGAAGTAGCTGAGATCGGAAATGGCCCTGAGAAGGTCGGTCTGAACCAGGCTGATATCATAGAGCTCAGAGGTTGAGGCTGTGCGAGTCTGCAAGCCTGCGGGCTCCAAAAAAACCTGCAAAACAAACCAGAGTTAGCCCTTTCCAGGCTCTGTTCTTCAAGGAGTTATGCTACATAAAGGGGAGCTAGGAGTTCGTGTGGGAATATACGGGTAATGAGATGCCTGGAGCACTACATTAAAGGGCTGGCCTGACAGGTGAGGTGTAGTACCACACTTTCCCCACTAGTACTGCTCTCATTGTTTTCATACGGTGCTGCATAGCCAGTGTGGAATTACCCTGTCCGTCCCACCCTGCCAAACAGTGGCGCCACCTGAATCATATCTGTAGCAATTCATTCCTTCAGCCTTTGTCTGCCACCCAGGCACCATCCCATCCAAGGCACTGACAAAGTCAACCCTATGGACCTCCAGAATCAGGGCAAATATGAGCCAGAGGCCACAGGATAGAAACAGCAGGGAAGTGCATTGAAAATTGAGAAGATGAAGCCCATCTGTATGTTAAAAGTGTACTGGGCTGTCAAAGCTGATACGCTGGCTACCTTCTAGAGACAGCTGGATGAGATCCTCGGATCACTTAGCGACTAATAATCAGACAAGATTGATGGGTGCAATAACCTCTCTGTTTGCAAAGCATTCTAATGTTCTGACGTACTGGACAAAAACACAAAGTATTTTTGTGTATCACCATAGCACCAAAGTAATTACAACCCCTCTTTAGTTCACCACACACACATCACACAACAAAGCTAAAGTTCCAAGGCAGCTTCAAAATGTCACTTCCTAATAGTTATAAATAAATCATAAATCTCTTTCATTTTGCTGACATTGGGTCAAGAAAACGTCCTCATAAAAATAAACAAATGAGTCACTTTGTTATAGAACACTTAATAATGTGGGACATTACAAAGAACTCCAGTTTTTTTTCTTAAGACCCAAAGAAATGCGTTCACACACACACACACACACTCCAGGGCTCAGAGCGCACCTTTGGATGGACAATGGTGTCGCTGTCGTTCAGGCGAATGTTGTCATCTATGAAGATGTGCTGCACTTGGGGATCAAAGGGATCAATCCACAGTGGTTTCCCCCCATGTATGGAGTACGTGTTGCGAGCCCACCTGCAAAGAGACGTCTGGTAATAAACACAGGAATATCAAAGGAAAAAGCAAGCAATTATCCAGTCCTTCCATCTCTCAATTATACGAAACAAACCGCGATTGAACTATACATAAGTGCGGAAAACATTTCTTTATGAGCTTGTGCTGTGTCCCAAAAAAAATTAAGCCGATTGCTTTATGTCGAGAACCATGGGAAAGGCAATTAAAATAATGGCCCAGTGAGAATTTAAAGACAGTACTTATTTTTCAGATTTGTTCCATGCTCCAGGAACTCTAATAGTTTCCTCTACCCGCTAGCCAGAAAGACAGTTAATAGCCTGATAGCTCTCGACTGCATTAAATCGTGATACAGAAGGACTGGGTGAGACTGAACTGAACGAAATCCCTGTAGGTCTCCAGCTGCAAGTCGGTGCCGGCCCTCCTGCGACCTTTCATCTGTCATTCCTAATCACCATGATCTGCATCATTTTTACCGGATCCAGATGGTCTGATTTCATGAACTGAGAGGTCACTCCGCGGGAAAGCGGCTCCCTCACCAGTCGAAGTGGTCCTGGAACCCGCCCAGGCCCTGGAGGGAGCTGAAGTAGTGGTGCAGGCTCCTCTCGCCGTCCCGCGCCGAAACCCGCTCCACGCCCCGGCTCAGAACCACATCCTTCTTACTGCAGCGGATCCGCCCGGGGGTCTCGTTCAGGGGCAGCTGCAAAACCAGCGGAGAGCTTTGGAAGGAGGATGCCGGAGGACGTACCTTGTCAAGGGAAATATCCGAAGGGATGCTGACACAGAAGGAGTCAGTGGTTCCCAGCTCAGGCCATGGCTAGCCCATTCACTGGGCCTGTGAGGTCCGGCATCCTGCAGAAGCATCCTTGTCTATTCGTTTATCTTTATATCACTCCCGAATCGGTTCAGGGTACTAGACAGGGCAAATGCATGCCTCTCTTAAGCACAAAAACGTGATTCGATAAGAAAAGTATTATCTTATAGATCCTAAAAAGCATGAGATCAATAAGAGTGATCGTCAAGAACAAGGAATCTGTACAGTTACGGGAAAGATAATGAGTAAAATCTAAATGTAAGACAGTATCCTGTCCTGAGGTCCTACATACAACACACAAGTGGCCAAAAACCAAAAAGGAATTTCTGTTAGAAAGAAGAGTGAAAGATAGAAATTGTTCAAATAAACACGGTAAGGTCAAATGCCTTACAAGGCATTACTGCATTTTATTATAGCAATTTTATTCAGTCCCAGTATAATCAAGTGTCCTTTCTGAACTTAGGTACCCATATATTTAAAGATTTTTCCTTCAGCTCTTGCTCTGGGGAAATCAGAAAGTTTCTGGTTTTCTGTCCACCTGAGCCTTTAATTAACGAACTGAACTCACTATTTGCTTAATTGGACAAGTTGAACAACTTCCCCTTGTGTATAAGTATGTTGTTATATACAGTAAACAGACAAATAAAACGTGCTGGACAGTGGAATTTAATGACCAGAATTGAGCACCCCTGCCATTGATCATATTTTAATCATTGCAATCTAAGCTGCCCACACCCCATATTTCAAATGTGCTTGATGAGCTCCTCTAAAAGGAAGCCTTGCATTGCAGACATGGTTTGGTTTATCTGCAGTCCATCTGAGATTAAATACAAGTGTCATGCATTAGAAACGAACACTCATTTTCAATGTCTTTGTTTAGATACACAACAGGGCCCAAACACTGGTATCTTTGAAATATAATCCTTAAGGGTAAACACACATGTTGATAAAGCCTTCAAAAGTGAAATGTCAGTAGAGCACTTTTGTCCCTATTTTCCATTGATCGTCCATGAAAAGTCCTTCAGAGGAGGCTGTCTGAAAAGGTCATTTTTGTCATAATCCTACTTGATTCTGTTGTGGCTTCACAGTTCCTCCTGAAAAATCAATGTCTTTTGCTCCAGTAAGTTAATCTGTTTGTGCTGTTTGACCTTACAGGAATACTGTATGCCCCCTCCTTGAGCACTGCGAGGCTGACTGGAGTCACACCATAACTGCCAGCAGCAAGTGTTCTCCTTGCCAAGATCAACATACCTCCAAGCTGACACAAACACCAGCTGCTAAATGCCTGATACAGAATGTCTTCAGTCAGGTGTAAGACTCTTAAGAGCACTGAAAAGGGACTTGTCAACTAGACCGCTGTCGTTTTCGATACTGAGAAACATGACATTCCTCTTGCTTGACTGGAGCATTTATTTGGCATTTCAGGTCCTGCCCTCAGTTGGATTAGCTCTTACCGTCTCAAAAACTGTCTCCCTACCTTTTCCAAACAGAACACTAGCCTAAAGCACGTAGATAGCTTTTAAAACTAAAATGAAATTAATTTTTAATAATACTGGTCACAAAGGGACAATTATGTTGACAGACACCTGCCTTCACAGCATGTCGCAGTTCAGTTAATGAAGTGCTTTGTAAGTATTACATTAGCAGCCGTTTCAAAGTCGTTCTTTGAAGTATTACGTTAGAGAGCTGTGCATTGAAGTCTAAAACAGACAAATAAAATGGAAAAAAAATGCAAGGTATCTACTATCTACACACATGTTGTTAAAGCACTGCTTGTTTGTCAGCAACAAATAATCCATCCGCACAGTGTTATTATATAGAAAAGAGTCTGTGTCTGAACAGCTTCAACAGGGGTGTAATCCATCAAATAGAACAATTCAGTGTTCCAGGAGACCAGTTATAAACACCGTTTTCACTCCCTGTAGGTTCCCAATATAAACTAGTAACTCAGAGCAACAAGATAGAAAAACATTCCTATTAGAAAAAAAGAAAAAATAGAATTAAAAATAGAATTACCTAAAGACATCAGAGACAGGCCACCAGATCAGTCATGCTAAATTATTTTTAACTACTTTCTGAGTAAGATGCCTTTGATAATCTTCCTTGAGAGCAGTCCAGACAAAACAGAAATTGCACCATTTAATAGCTTAATGTGATTATGGATTTAGCTGTCAAACAAAATGGACTTTTTTAACGGGTATAAAAAGTTTGAGAACCCTTTGGGAATCATCTGTATTCCTGCATTTACTGCTCCTGAAATGTGATCTGATCTTCATCTAAGTCATAACAATAGATAATAGCAAGCTGTTGATGAAAGACATCCCAAAAGTAACAGTGAATTGAAACAGTTCTGTAAAGAGCAATGGGCCAGACTATCTCCAAACTGATGTGCAGGACTGATCAGCGGCTACAGGAAACATTTGGTTGACGTTATTAAATAACTAAAGGTTCACATACTTTTTCCAGGAGAGACAGTGAATGTTTAAACAACGTTAACAGTTGTTTGTGTGTAACAGGACAATTGTTTGTGTGTAATTTGTTAAATCAGATTGTGGTCATCTATTGTTATGGCTATTGTTATTGTCAGGAGAAATGAATGCAGAAATAATAATAATTATAATTGCTTACACTTACACTTATTGCTTACACTGCAACAGCAGCCATAGTGCGCCAGTCCGCTCACCATACTGTACATCAGCTATCAGTGGGGAGGAGAACAGAGTAATGAAGCTAATTCAAAGATGGGGATTATTAGGAGGCCATGATTGGTAAGTATCAGTATCAGGTAAGTATTGGGCCTACAGTATCAGCTTGTAAGATGAAGAAGTCACCACAGAATCTTAGAGGCCTGCTAGGAATTTCACTTTTTCTTTCATTAGGTTTAATTGATTGATTCCCCACACCTCTAATTTTTCCACAGTTTTCCACAGTGCACCTCTAATATTTCCACAGTTCTAAAGAAGGCTTTTGAAAGGGTCAAAGGGAAATTTGGCCAGGACGCCGGGGTTACACCCCTACTTTTTCGAGAAACGCCCTGGGATTTTTAACGACCACAGAGAGTCAGGACCTCGCTTTTACATCTCAACTGAAGGACGGCGCCTTTTTACAGTATAGTGTCACTATACTGGGGCATTATGGCCCACACAGACTGCAGGGTGAGCGCCCCCTGCTGGCCCCACTAACACCTCTTCCAGCAGCACCCTTAGCTTTCCCAGGAGGTCTCCCATACAGACAATTCCAAAGGGTTCGCAAAAAACGTTATCTCACAACTGGACCTGGAACTGACCGAAAGCAGGGGAAGGTCAGGGAAGAGCGGATGGGCGCCCCCTGTCAGAGCTTTGCGCACGGCGCGCAGGACGCGGGGCAGGTCGGTCCCGAAGGTGCGGAACACGATGGCGAAGTCCCTCCCCAGGGACGCCAGGTCCTGCAGCAGCTGGAAGAAGGAGGGCATGATCCAGTGGTACAACTGGCCGTCCTCGCCCCGCACAGACAGCTCCCTGTCCTCCTCCCCAGGCCACTGCAGCAGGGACAGGTGCTCCTCCAGCACACCCCGAAAACGCCGGCCCTGGCCCGTGCCCGTGAAGTCAGGCACCCGACCGAACTGGGAGTAGTAGCTCACAGCGCCCTCACATGGAGGAAGGAGGGAGGGCGCCTCACTCACCCACTCCCATTTGCCTACAAAAAAAACCAAGAAAGATCAACACCAGATGCATGGGCCTGACCTAGGCACCGGCTTAGTTCAGTAGCTCATTCACTCAAGGCCCATCTTCACAAGGAATTATTTAAAAGCAGGCAGATTCAAATGAAAGTGAAGGGGGGAAATGAGAGTCTGGTTTAAATACTGTTCCACCAGTTCCATTCCTACTGTCACCCTCTGCGAATTAAAGATGCTACCCCCCTCTCTTCTCTCACACCCAGGGGCAAGCAATTTAAAATAAGTCTAAAAGCCTAAAACGAGGACCCATCTAACCAACAGAACATCTCTGAACAGCCAGGAGACTTTGAAACTCCTCTGCGTTTTCTGGTAATTAGACAAGCAGTGCCATCCAATCTGGATCTCCGATCACAAAAAACTGCCCAGTCTCCTCACTGATAGATTTTATGGTCCACGGCATTATACAATCTTTAGCAGGATAGTATCACTTAAATGAAATCTATGTGTGCTTCCTCATCAAGAATATAGTCTCGACTTCAACAGTTGGAGGTTAAAAAAAGATACTGAGCTGACACTACACAGGACTACACTAGCACAGCACGACTGACTGATTCCTGCTATGTGTCCCAGGGAAGATCTTCCTGGTGTAATGGTTCCTTCCTGGTTTACAGATGAGGAGTCTCAGGAAGCTTGAACTGGCACCTGCACCCTCATGTTTTCCACGGTGCCAAACAGGTGCATTCAGTGATCATGGGATTTGAGCTAATTGAACACAGTCTTCAGTCTGCCTACTTCAGCTGTGACATCCACGCTAGAGATGGAGTATTCAGATAACTGATGTTGGCATTCATTTCTTTATACATACATTTTACATGGGATACAATTCTGACTGCTGTAACAGGCTGCTCTTTTTGAGTGACCTCGCTCTTTTACAGCTGGAGTGCATGGACATCGATGTACAGTTATTACCTTGTTTACTCATTTTCCCCCAGGTGACCGTAGAAAGGAAGTAGTCCAAAGCTGCTATAGTTCCCTGCTTCGTCACAGCATCAGAGACGAGGATGGTGTTGTTGAGGTCCAGGTGAAGTATGAGTTTTCTCTGGGGCCGCTCTGCCACTGTCCGCGGAACGGAGAGAGCAAAGCCTTCTTTTTCTGCGTCACCAGCATCCGAGCCGTTGCGTAAATCACCGCTAAGAGCTGCCCCACTCGACATATCCAAATTCTGCATTCTCAGGTCTCTCCCTTGACATTTATGTTCTTCAGTGTGCCATTGTATGCGGTCCAGTTCAAGAGTCAATCAGAAAAATTGATCAGACCCGCTTGTGAAAATCTCGAATGAAAATACTTTATAAATAATGCATAAATACACTCGGATTCGGGTCGTACAACCTACTGTATATTTAAATTATTTAAAACTAGTGCAGTGCACGTAAATCCCAGTGCGTTTATACTTTAAAAGTCTCAGAAAAGTGCAACTACGGGAGCGTTATCAATATACTAACGCACATTTTACGCATACTATTGTCACTTAGCACTTAATAGAAGTTTTAGTGACTGTAGATCACCTAACAAAAAAAAATCGTTTCGCGCTATTAACATTTCGCCCACCGCTACACGTAACATCACTCCGTCCACTGAAGGCAGCGAAAGAGGCTTTTAAGACGGCTTCTTTGGAAAACCGATTGTCTTCTGCTCAGACTGCTCAGAGAGATGCGTTAGGATTACATTTGTAAAATTAGAAATCCAGATGACTTGAAAGTGCAAAAAGTAAATACGTCCTCGCAGACAAAAACCTTATTTGCAACCAAGAACCAGCGGTTTGGATCACAGTAACCATAAGGTGATAACATTTGGAAGTTATCTTATGTACACTATCAGACTGTATACCGGTTTTTACTAAATGACTCACGTTACTTCCTCGTTTGAAACAATAAAATAACTTCCTTGTTTCTAGAACAATATGAAAACGACGCAGAGAAAGAGGGTACGACCGACTACTGCAACCCTTTCTTGTACAATTTAGCGCCCTCTCTGGACGAGTAGAGTCTCCGCATGTGCACCGAAAGCGTGACAGGAGTCTGATGTGCGCGGGTTGTGAGTGAAGAGTGTGCAGCAAAAAAAAAGAAACGCACCAAAAAAAACAAACTCACTGGCCCTGAAGGGCATTACAGGTAGATAATGAGACTAACTAGTCATATAATAATGATTAAAAGTATCAGATATTTTATTCTGAAACACCCTTTTCATCTTTAAAATCTCTCCGAACCATGTAAAAAAAAATTGTGTTGTGGGTGGAGTGATACAATGTACATATTAAATTTGAAAAACAAAGAAGAGTGTCACATCTTAAAAATAATAGAAGATAGAAGAACTCTGCGCCATAGAATAGCTTTTATGATTGTCTAATTTGCATTTTAAAGGATCAAACAAATACATTGCTCATTTGAAATGACACTAAAATTATTTCACACTTGCATGGTTTGTCACTGGTGCCTCTGATATCACTGGAAAACAATCTCTTAATAGTCTGAATCTATTTTTTATAATGCTTTGTGTCTCATTTTTAACTCATCCTTCATGAGTTATGAATGAAAAGGCCAAATGATAATTCAGAAGAAAAATAGAAGCTCAAAGTGAATAAGGTTAGGATTAAAAAAAGGTTTCAGACTACTGGTAAATTCTGGATGGCACATTTGTAACTGTTTTTTAGGACAATTGTAATCTTTCCATTCTAATGCAATAAATCACAATAGATTCCAAAGGCCCTGTCTGCCAGGAAACTTTATTTAAAGTTACTTTTAAATCAGAGTTTGTTGTGTATACAAACATTCTTTTTTTCCCCGGCGACTCAAAAAGAATTTATTTATATTAACGATTTATACTTTTATTCACAGCAGCATTCGAATAATCCCCAACCCCACCTCCCACTTGTATATGCAGTTACAATACAAGAAAACGAGAATAAACAAAATACCAAGACTATCCACTCACAACTGAAAGAACATAGCAATAGAAATCTTTAACTGGAAAAAAAAACTGTGATAAATTCCACAACTGGGCTACTGTGTGTTAACATGCGTGTGTTTTCAAAGTCATAAAAGTGCTCAGTAAAAGAGAATCCACAGGGATTGGCCCAAGAGCTTTACAAAGTGAACATCAGTGCCTGGACAAGGGAAACAATAAAAGTCAAAGCCTGGTTCAAAATATCTCCAACTCTGGGCTATGCTTTAAGGGAGTTTTAAAAAGGAGAAAACTGTGAAATTACATCTCCATCAGCCACATCTTGCCAAGGAAGAACATACAACGTCTTACAATGATCACTTCTTTCTCGCCTAGCAGAAACGTTATCAACAACCATACTACCCCAGCCTCTAATTTGGTTTGTACTATTCAGCACCTTTACTTACTGAACCTCTGTACACAGAGGACACTGCAACAAAAATACCACTCCCAAGGATTTTTTTTTAACTGTGTTCATAGTGAACTGGCACAGCTCTCAGAGAACTGGCATACACATGTAAGGGGAAGAGGGAAGAGTGAAGGTCCAGTACACTTGAAAAACGCACCAGAAGAGGCCAAGTGTCAACTACACATGCTGTAAACATTTTTTTTTTCTCCATTCGATTCCATTTGGTGCCCAGAGCAGGTCCATGGTGCAATCAAGAGAATATTACTGGGATACAAGTCTTATCTTTGTGCCGCTGTATAGTTGTCTGGCAGGATTCAATGGTAGAAAAAAGGGGTGTACTGTACATGTGTCAGTCTACCAGTGTGCACATGCTTTCTCATCACCTTTTTTTAGGAACAGTAGGTACCCAATGCTGTTCCTTCAACTCAATTAGTAAGCAATGAGGTTTTAATCCTAGTACTGTGGCTGGATAATCACAGATAGAGTCCAGGGAGGAGATGATTGGTCTAATCCACATCTTTAATGTTGCTGTAAGACGGGGAGGTGCAGTCTCCAGGGTGGGGGAACAGATCTGAGGCCACTTCTGGGGTCAACTGCGGGGGTCCTTCAGTATCCAGGTCTGTCTCGAATAGTGCCTGGCTAGAAGCCTGTAAAATAAATCACACCTTTGATTTTGAGATCTCGCATTTACTAGTTTAACCTAATTTGAAATTCAACTAAAATATTATTATTACAATACTAGAGGGAATAATATTCACAAAAGATAAGCATTTCTGACAAACAAGAAAAGCAGTGTTATCAGAATGGCAGATTTTGTACATGGCTTTTCTCCTCAGGTGGTAGGTTTCTAAGGCTTTTCTGCAAATCCTGCTAATTCAGGAGGGTCTACCTGTAGTCATTAAGGGAAAGAGGCTGCAGTTTTTCACTCAAGCCAATTCAAATTACTCAATTGAAACGATTTACTTGATGCCTAAACATGACCTTCACTCATAGCTATTTGACGGCTCATGTTTCAAAGTGGCCTATGAAAACATTAGATTCTTTCTCTTTCAAGAACAGAAGATTACATACTTCCCTAAGCTGGAATGATGTACATAGAGATGAACAGTTTGGCTGCTTTGCAATAGCACTCCGAATAATCTAAAGTTAAACTGTTCACAAGTAGTAAGGCACTCAAAAAATCATATGTGAACAGTTTTTTCTATTTATACACAGGATTATAGCAGTAATTATGAAAAAAACTTGAAGAGAAACTGGAATCATGGGCAACTACAAAACGATGGTCCTGTTTACAATCTAGAGCTGGCATTGTCTATTGCACATGCACCATACACATTTCAAAAGGCGATGTTATTGCATGTGTCCTTATGCCCGAGACCATACACAAAGTATACAAGAAGATTTAAAGCTTCACGGTGCTCGTTAGCACATCTTATTGATGTAGACATGCGTTAATCAACAAACACATTTGTGATCACCTCCATATCCACAGTTTTCAAAAGATATAGCTA
Source organism: Lepisosteus platostomus (assembly GCF_059453375.1). Lineage (NCBI taxonomy): Eukaryota > Metazoa > Chordata > Actinopteri > Semionotiformes > Lepisosteidae > Lepisosteus > Lepisosteus platostomus. The sequence continues at coordinate 57,460,689 of NC_142616.1, forward strand.
ACATATATGCAATAAGAAACATTTAGACAACTGCATAGTTCAAATTTTATTTTAAATAAGACAGTACAAATAACTGAATTCCTAGAGCAGCAGTCAGACTGTATGGAAAAACAACATATTGGTGGGATGGTTTACATTTCATATTATTTCAGTGTTTTCACCAGCTTTTCCCTTTTAAAAGCACAAAGCACAGAACACATCCCATGTTTAGGTGTACATATTTATATTTAAAATTTTAAATGTAATTACATTGTACATTTCATTAAAATATATCTTTAGTGTTAACCTGATTTCAGTTCAATAAACAACAGACTATGTGGGTTAAACATTCTATTAAAAATTTATATTTAATAAAGTTTTTTTATCTAGAGTTCATTCAACTGCAGGCACAATGTTAAAACATTTAAATATACTAGGTACCATCCTTCATGTTCCTGTCAAAAAATGTCCACTTTAGAATGAGAAAAATATAGTGTGTTACAAAATACATCAGGAGTGAAGTCTTTAATAGATGAAGGCTACTTAAGGAATAATTTTAAAACATGACATCCCTCAATTTCATTTAATTAGTTGACAGTTTTCATTGACAGTGAATAAAAGTGAACTGCACTAATTCAAAGCAGAAGTCATAAACACCATTACTATACCTGAGATTCATTTGAATACTTTGTTACTATGTGATGTAAACCAGACATTACAAACAACATATTCATTTTATTTGTCAACTGGCTGTCTTTTGCACTATTCAAGTTTTTGGAAGATTAGTTAGCCCTCAGAGAAAATAGAAGCTCTGTCAACTTTGGTCTCATTTATGTTGATGCACTTTTACCAAGGACATAGGTCTGGCCAGAACCTATAACATATACAGTACATGTACCTCAGCACCAACCCAGTGAGAAACAGAAAGGAATCTCCCTTTTTGAAGAAACCAAGCAACTACCACAGTTAAAATTCTGTTACAGTGATTCTAACTATTTTGTTTTTAAAAATCAATTGTATGATCTAGGGCCTCCGAGAAAGACACTGGAATATGTACATTAGATGTTTACTAAGGGTTTGAGCATATATCCTAATGATATACCCACCATACAGTATATCCTAGACATGAGAAGGATGCAAATTCATCTTCTTAACAAAAACAATGTGCTACCTTAAATTACAAAAAGAAATCAACTGTGCTCCCCTCATCACTTTCATATTATCTAGTCAGACTGAAGTAATCTTTCTGAAACTTTACAATATCATCATAGTTCTCTTTCCACATGCTTGTGTTCCTCACAACAGTATGCAGCGATTTTCTTTGAAAATGCACAGGGCACATATATAGTATTTTAGGTCTCAAAAAAACCCTGCAACACTCCACATTAGAAGTTTCACAAAAACATTAAATGTACAGTATATACACCATTTAAATAACTTTGCTGCCCTTTTATATATTTTTGTATACAGTTTTACTAAAAAGACCCAGATATAAATTTTAAACACATACAAAAACAAAGTAAAATTATTTCTCTGAAAGGACCATCTCTTTAAGTAGTGTTTGATAAATATTCTTCACAGATATTGACAGGTTATTTAATATGCTAAAAGCCAAATGAAATTCAGAGTTCATGCAATATATATACTATATATAAAATATAACTATATATATATAAATTGGTTAGAGTGCAAAGGTGTGCCAACATGCAAACTGTGAAGTTAGAAATCGTTGTTTATTATTATTTTTTTCTTTTCAGAGTGGAATTAACCTCTACTTGTTCCTTATACTATACATAGGTGCTATTTACCATCACAAAAGGCATGGACACAGTACAGTAGATACAGGATGGTGCACTCTCCTAGTCACAGACAGAAAACAATGCATACTTCATATTCAGGCACTTTTACAATACTACAGTAGCTAAAGAGATGTCTAGGAACCCTTTAAACAGCTCTCAGTTACATTCCCTTTCAAGCACATCACCCTAAAAAAATACATGTAAAAAATCTTATTGAAAAGCAGCCACAACTGGGCAGGTGTTAAATTGCAAGTGTCCCTTTATCTCAGTTCAGTTATCTCAGTAGTATACTGTAGTTCTACCAAGGAAAAGTATATGGAGAGATATCCTCTCAATTTCTCAAACATATAAAGCAAAAGCTTTTTTAAACAGTATTTAAGGCTTGATGAAAACCCTGAACAGGACTGAGTGTTCCTGTCCTGTGAGTTCAGTCTGAGGTTTGTGAAAGGAGATAGGATAAAGGAACTCTTGAGGGACATTCCACTCTGGGTTTACAGAGGTGCTTATCACCATATTGTACATTACTATTAACTTTTATCTTCCCTAACTCATAAGGACTATGGAACTATACAGTATATACAAAACACTACTTGTACAAAAGATACACCTGAGTTAAATGCCTCTCTCTGGCAGACTTTACTGTGAAAAGGCATCACAACAACAAAGTCATCTAAAATGATCGTCACAATACGATGAAAACTGTGATTATAGTTTTACAACTGTCATTACTGCAATTAACTGTTATTTATGGTCCCTTGGAAATCAGTTATTAAATTAAATAAAACTAATTAAACAAATCAAAATGGACGTACTGTATAGTCTCTAGGAAATCCAACTACAAAACTAAAAACAATTAAAAGCCCTAAAAGAATTGTAGTTCTCAATTAATTTAAGAAAGCCTACCGTTTATGCTTGAAAATACAGACTCATTTCATTGCTATTCCAGATAATGTTCTTTATGGAAATTAGACCCACATATAATTTTTTTCCCTCAGGCCACAGTCTTTGGTGAATCAGAGGCATTTGCGATTATGCTAGCTGCTGCGTTTCATATTGTGAAACCTGAACAGACACACCTGAGATTTAAGTGTCTGGAGTGGAGGACAGAAAAACAGCTCGCATGGAAGACACCTAGGTACTATAATTATTTGAGAGGCCAAGTAGTTCTTGTCATCCCCAGATCTTGGCAATGCACATACCTTGAAGTCATGCCTTGCCACTTGGTGTCTGTACCTCAATGGCAGTATGTACCAAAGCGTGAATTCAAACCTACCATCCCCAGACTGTCAGTCTTTCAGAGTTCAAAAACATACTTTTATAAAACCTCTTTCTAAAAACACCAAAAAAAGTTTAAATATGGCTTTTCATGAAAGATTAGCACCTGATTTTCTATGCATGTTCAATACAGAGCACTGAACATGATCTAGATGGAAAAGGTTAGTTTGCCCAGGCTCTTTGTTGACTCTACTGACTTCTTCTGCTTAACTTTGTCTAGCTCCAATGACTCTTAGAGATGAGTGGATAAACCACGTTCAGCACTAAGGCCAGCACTGCTGCCAGGGTGCCCAGCACAAAATATTTGACAAAGTTTTCATCTGAGTAATCGGAGAGCTCGTCCAGCTCCCCCCAGCCCCTCCTGGCCTCCTCTCTTCCTCGCAGCCTTCCACCTGTAGATGCAATGGAGTCTTCTTGCCCTTCCTCTTCCTCCTCCAGCTCATGCCATATTAGAGATGCCTGCGATTTTTGGAAACCCGCATCAGGTTCTGGAAGGTGTGCTTATGAAACTATATTCCTCCCCATCCACCCTTTTCTGTTCATGTACATTTGCTGATCATTTTCACAATGTAATGGAATGCGCCGATGAACCCTTATCCCATCCGTTATCAGAAAGCCACTTAGTGCTTGCAAATATCAAGGCAACTGGGTGCTTACCAAAGGAGCAATAGACAGAACAACACCCTGGACTAGGACTCGACTAGTACATTACAGGGCTGATACACAGAAACAGACAGGTTAGAAACACCAATTACCCTAGACACCATGCCTTTGAACGATGGGAGAAAACCAGAGCACCTTGTGAAAACCACATGAGCACAGGAAGAAGATGCAAACCACACACAAACGTTTCCCAGTCCACAGTTAAAACGCAGGACCAAAGTGCTGTGTTAGGTTAAATCTTTCACCCATATTGAGAAAATAATTAAAATCATTGTGGTTCTGTAGTTAGCAGGACATGAGAGGAAACAGACACATTCAAGAAACAGAAAAAATGATTTTAAAAACAAGAATGCAGATAGTAGGTCTGAGTGAATTTTGCACCAGCTAAAACTACTCTCAGGTTTCTTCTGTCTCTGAAGTCTGAGGCCTTCCAATGAGAAGCATAAGTGCAAGCAGCAGTGAAAGGTTACATTCATCTGCTTCACTAGAAGGACTGCATCACTACTTTTCTTGCTACAAATCTAACTTTTATTCTAGTTGTAAGAATTTCCATACAAGCTTCCCCATGATACAAGAATAGATATGTTTGCAGTGAATATTATTAGTTCCCCTTTTGCAGACTATAGACCTTCCACCTAATAAAAACAGCAAATAATAAAAGACATTCAACAAAGACAGTGCTCACTCTAAACACAAATTAGCTTGTCAGTTGTAGGCAAAATATTTAACATTTTCTGAATTTAAATAAACTATTTCTTAGAACAACTTTTAGAAGATGAGTTTCAGTTGTTAACACAGATGTGCTTGTCAAAAACACAAAACAACATGACAATGTTCTGTTGTGCAAAAGCAATACGTCTAGGTTTTTTTTTACATTTTCTGCCAAACTCTTCTAAACAGCCACAGACCACAGTACATTAATTTATAATGCATCTAATTATAAATACCAGCTAAAACCTGACTGTGCTCAAGACCAAGTCTACAGAAGACCAAATTTAACTGTTTTTAGTGAACAAATGAATATTTACTGTAAAATATTTACTAAAACAAATATTTACTGTAAACATTTCTGACCATCATAGCCATGAAATAAAATGCTGACAGATTTTAATCAACTTGTTTTTAAACAGAAAGCACTTGTGGGTTGGATTAACAAGATAAATCTAAGATTTGTGGATGGGGAGACCTCAGAAACTCCTGGGACTATTAAAATGCACTAAACCAATGAAACCATGTGTGTAATGCAAGATCCACGCTGTCAGTTTTAGAGAAACATATAAAATGGTCAAATATACAGACAGAACAAACTTTGGTTGATTTCTTGCATTGTGCTTAATGGGCTTTGGAGTAAAATAAGTGAAAGAGGAAAACTTATTTTACCAACATTCTCCATTATTCTCAACCTTCACTACAAGACTTTCATACGCTGAATAACTGTAGTATCTTTGCAATACAAAATATTTCTTTGCATTGCAGCAGTTTTTTTAGAGGGGACTGGCACCACACACCCAGGAGGGACACTCTTTGTTCCAGTTGTTGCTGCCCCTGCGATCACATTTGACATGGTGGCCTGGGCCCAGCCAGTGGTTCAGAAGCCTGATTTGGAATGAGAGGCAGACGTGGAATTTTACTCACCTGGCTGGCTGAGGCTCCTGCAGTTGCTGGGGATTCCTGGGGGCTGGGCAGCCGAGTGGGTCTCTCCACGGGGGAGTTTCGTCTTCGGTAAAACAGCACGTAGGCGTAGCGGGTCACCACTTGACTCTCCTCCACAGTGGTCACGGTGCTGTCGTCAAACAGACGCCAACCTGAGATGGGGAAAAACCAGTGAGTGGGGATGCTCAAAACTACATCATCACCCAAAAAATACAGCGTCTAGTAGCTGTTGTGATGTTTTCAGGCTACACAAACATTTACCTGGATTTAGGTGCATTAATGCCTTTTTTTAAGTAAACTGCTGTTGTCCGAAATTTTAAAAAGCTGGAAGACTCCAACCATATTCCTTTGTTTTTTTACTGCTGTTTAATCCCCAGATATGGGGCTTCCAAGATCAGCCGTGTTTGTGTGAGTTCCAAAAGACAACAGAAAAGAAACAACTGAAAATGCCTAATTCTTGTAGGTGAGCAGAAATATACATTGTACCATGCATGCTGATAAAATGCACTAAAAAGAATGAATTTGAAAGCAAAATAATGTAATATAGAACATGATGTTTCACGTCTAAGACTTTCAATGACATGAACACTATTTCATTCATTCCTGCCATCGCCAATACTCACCCACATCACTGCGCTGACTGTTCTTGTCATTGGGCAGCCGGGCATACGCAGTGTAATGTCCTCCAATCATGCCCCCATAGTGATTAATCACAGCATACAAATCATAAATGGGAGGCTGACTGTCATCCTTCTGCCCAATACAGAATTTACTGAGGTCGAGGCTCCTGCAGGAATGAATTACCGCAAAGCAACTTATTATCACTTAGTTTAATTCCTTGTCAGGAATTCTTAAATGACCTTCTGACCACTGCAGGTTATTAAACCTGTGAAAGACCGAATACTGTGGCTGCACCAGATATGGCTTGGTGACTGAAGACTAAGATGAATGCCCAGGGGCTAAGAAAAAATATATTTCTTTTTTGATAACTGAGACCAAGAAAAGTTAAACTCATGAAAAAGAGGAAGAAAATGGAATAAGTTTTCCTACTCAGTATTGAATAGGAGTTCCTACTGCAAATGTAATATAACACTGTGAACACTGTAATCCTCTTTATTTTATGAAGCAGCTTCATGAGGCCAACTAAAAGTGATAAAGTAATATACAATATTCAGGATCCCTAATAATATTTGTAAGCTTTGGTGCATAGAGATACAAGGAAGACAAAGAGGAGACCAGCATTTAACCTTGAAAACTGAGGCTGAACAAGGATAAAACCGGTCAGTACGCTGGCAAAGTAAAGGTGAGACCAGCCATTTATGTTAATGTCAACTGGAAGCCAGTGCGATAGTTCAGGAACAGGGGTTACATGAGGCTCAGATTGGGAATGATCATGGTTAAGATTCCAGATGCTGTGTAGTTGGGTAATCAGTTCGGGAGAGGACAGATGTGTGAACTAGTTTCTCCACATTAGGCATGGACAGAGCATGACGCAGCTATACATCTCATTTGTTCCATTTTTTCTGTAATTTTAATTTATTTATTTATGCATTTATTATTCTTATGTCCAAATGTCACTAAATGAATTACTTAAACTTGTTAACTATTTTGCTAAGTAAGACAGCCCACCTGACAGGAAAGTCCACCATGTCGTTGATCTTGTCTCTCCAGATGAAGCTGCGGAATGAGAAACGCTTGAGCTGGATGATGAGCACGTTCGGCAGGCGCCACAGCATCAGCTGCTTGGACGCCTCTCTGTGCTGCTTGCATTTGGGACAATACCTGGGGGGGGAGAGAGAGCCAGGGGCAAGTCCGGTAAAGCACATCCAGTTAAATACCAGGTGATGATGAATAATGATATCAGTCTTGTCTAACAATTTGTAAAGCATCTTCAAACTCCCTCCAGCCGTTCGTTATCAGGAAGCTGCTTGTTCCTGGTGAAGGTCACAACAACACAGCAAGGCCTGACAAGACCCTGTACACACACACACGGACAACATAGAACTACCAATTAACCTTGCCTGCATGTTTTGAAAGGTGGTATGACACTGCAGGACACAAAGTAAATTCATACAGACCCTGGAAGAACAAGCAAACCCCATTCGGAAGGTGCCCCAGTGCAGAATCAAATCCAGGACCGAAAATATTGCAGGCAGCAGAGCTAACTGTGCTGCCACTATGCTGCCCTAGGTCCCTTCCAAATGGAACCAATTACAACTATGCAGTATAACTACACAGAAGATATGATCATTAAAGAAGACTCTTACAAGTTCCCAGTTCCAGTCACAAAACAATTCTGAGGAGGAGAGCTTTAGTCACTGCGAGAATTACAAAGTAACAATAATAGTTTAACTCCACACTAAAAAGTAGAAAGAAAGAACGTAACATTTAGCCTACACACCTGAAGAACAGCGGACAGCCAAAATGTTACCTTCTTTCCTCTACTTTTAAGCATGGAATTAACTATAGAAATATGCATTTGTTAAGAGGTTCTACAATGAACAATTGTTTAATAGTTTAACAAGCCACCTCTTTTTGTTCCTGCTTAAAGAACAATCTCAAAAATCAAAAATGCATGTCTTAATTCAGAAAATTCAACCACACTGTTACCATAAAAGAGATACTACAGCACTATTTTGGTATAACAGTAACAAAAAAATCATGCTGTCTGTTTGTGTATTCATCTACTGTACCACAAAGAAATGGGTGTCATACCAGGCCTCTTCGGGCGCCAGCACCTCTGGTTTCGTGAAGAGATTGAGGCACTGCTCCAGGGTGAAATGCCCGGCCCTGGCTGCCTCACTAGCCGAGCCTGGGTCCTCCACAAACTCTAGCTCTTTGGACTTGATCAGGACATACTCCTTCTGTCGCTCATTGTTCTTCCACACCAGGACCAGGGAACAGTCCTCTGCAATCTCCAGCAACGCATCTCCTGCAGGACAGGACAGCATCCTCAGATTAGTCGCCCTGCTCTTCCCTCATTCTGGAAAGCGGACAGAGGCCACGTTCAGGGGGCAACTTTACCTTTGTCCTCCAGCCTCTGCTCCTTGTTCGCAGAATCGATGAGGGAGATGTAGAACTGAGATGCCGAGTGGGCTTGCAACTCTGGAGGCTGCTGGTAGCCTGTCACTGCAGCTGCAAAGTTAAACAATACAAAAAACATCTACACAACTCCTTTGAGAATCACAAGCAGTAACATGAAAACCCATTCAAAAAAACACCGTCTTTGCTAACTTGCAGTAATTATTGTATTAAACCTTTGTGTACTGAAACAAGAAATTAGTTGCTCTCGTTTGGGCACCAACAGGTCAGAATGACAACATAGGACCCTACATAAGTGATCAACAAATATCTACACATTTGACAAGTAGCAGTAAAGCAAAAGGGTACTTTTACCCTTTACAGCAAAAAAATGCATACTTTTATAGTTAACAGGTGTCTTATCATGAGCAGGGGGGTGGCAAAATGGCAAACACTTTGCAGCAGGCTGAGCTGTATGGCAATGAAACAAGAAATTTCAGAAATCTGGAATAACAAGTCGTCCTTGTACAGGAAGTCATATAAGCAGACACTGTGGGCAAACAAATGGCAACAGGCAGGAGGAGTGACCACATACCACCAGCGATGTAAAACAAATATGGTAGTATTTCTTTTTATCCTATGGTGCCTAAGGTTTATGCAGATACTGTGCTAAAGCTAGCTGCTTTTACACTCGTTTTAGATTGTCATCTTGTTAATCACAAGAATGAAACAATGTCCATTATTGATAATGAAATACATTTTGAGGCATTCAGATTTTCTTAAATGTTCATGATGCATCTCTCAAACTTCAAATGTTCTTGTTTTTACATTAGTATTTTTAGGTTTAAACATGGGATTCTATAATGGGGTTACATTTTTTAAGAAGACTTTTATTTTTATAATCAACAACAATAATGTAGATTAAAATATTTGATGACCTATCAATATCCGTTTTATTACACAATTCCATGGCTCCCCTAATGTCAGATAACCCTTGTTATTTGTGATGATGTGAAACTGTCTTTTAAGCATATACCTGTACATGGATTTTATTTCCTCCCTCCAAAATTGGCAACAAAATATCCCTTTTCTCCTTCTTTTAATAGTACATGTTGCTAGTGGCAGTAACTTTCTGAAACAATTAGAGCAGTCAAGCCTGCAGAGTTGTTTTGTGTGTCTTTCGTTTTTTCTTCACTGAGAAAGAGGTCAGGCATGCCTTTTAGGCATTAATATTTTTATACTATAACTTCAGGTGCCTGATTTATAAAAAAAAATCTTTTTAATATTAGAGGAACCTTATCTGATTAATTTCCACTCCTTTTTTGTAAATTTTTCATGGAAACCCAACTGTTCCAAACTAAAATGAAGATCTACTCATTTTATCCGTGTTACACTGCAATCAAATTCTTCAGAAATATATTTGAGCACTTCTCTATAATCCTAGTATCATTGCCTTCCTACTTTGGGGATTGAAAAGAGTGTAACTTAGCATGATAACTAATAAACATTCATCTCAAGGCTCTAGCTCATTAGTGCTAACAAAACAGAACAGTTAATAACATTGGATAATTACCTTTGTGCACAGGGAATGGTAATGCACATAATGAGATGTATTTAAAATATCTTTAAAAATGTTTTTACTGCAAGCTGCTCAGGGAATCTTTAACTATATGCTATTACTGAAGGTTGCCATACAAACTTAATGTGATTTTTTTAAGACCATATTACCACTTGGGTAAATGCTAGCGCTAATCATTGTTACTTTCATATGAATAATTACAAAAACACAGAACTTGAACACAAAGGTTGTGCTTGTTTAATAAACAAATGAAGATTTCCCTCTCACCCTCAGGTTTCACAGTCTTCTCGCAGGAAGTCTCCTTCTCCAAGACAGAATCCTGGGTTTCAGGTACGGGCGCGGAGAAACCCGAGTCAGTGGTCAAAGAGGTCATTGAGTCTGGCTCCTCAACGGAGTTCCCCGGGGGCTGCTCGGAGTTGGTGTGGGGCTCAGAGGACAGGCTGGGCCCCTCTTTTTCTGCCTCTTGAGCTAGGACACTTTCCTGACAGCTGCTGTCAAGCGTCTCAGGAGGCAAATCTGCTCGGCACTGGCTGACCTCTGGGGACATTCTGCCTGTCTGGAAGGGGGGCTGGAACACGCTGACAGAGTACCTAGAGGATAAGAAGCACGTTTTTATGGGGTGTTTGAACCGGATGTCTATAATGTTATAAGATATGTATGATGTATTACAGCAAACGTTAGAAAGGCTTTTCAATACAACCAACTGAGCTATACTGTAAGTTTTTCTGATTTCTGTACAACAAAGAGCAATCTTCAAGGTTAACAGTTTTCAGATCATTCCGCTGGGGGGATTAGAAACAGAATATTATCATGATTATTACACAGTAACTCATCTTTAGCTGTACATGGTAACATTTTTACAATTTAAACATTGACTTAAACTGCATAAATGAATGGATAAAAGAGTTGGGTGATACAGCTATAATAGACAATATTTGACCATATGCAGTGTATAAAAGGCTACCTGGATACTTCGACCAAACTATTTTTGTTACATGCACTAAATGTGAGGCAAGATCTAGCAAGATTGTGGTTTTAAATCTCTTATCTTAAGAGGACAGCCATTTATATAACCTTATTGAATATACCTCAATATTTACTCTCATTATGAATTTTAATTGTAAAAATCAGAGATGCAAATCCTGCCTGCGTTTGTACGTGAAAGCTGCAGGTATCGAAAACACTATTTGTATGTTTTAAAAGACTGTTATGTTAGCATTTTTTTTCACAAAGATGTTTTGCAAAGCAGTATCTTTCTATGCACTGTTGTGCAGCCTGACAATTGTATCTATTAATTTACGTACAGGGCCAACATTTTTAACATATTACTGCCATAAACATAAACCAACCAAATTTTGTATCATCTTGCTATGAATTCCACAAAGCATTTTCATTAAAAGAAAAATGCATACCAGCCAAAATGTTAGGTACTACTTTTTACAGTTTAACATTCAATACCAGTTTTAAAAATACTAAAGGACATTGGCTCTGATTATAATAGAGCCATTACTCATTTTAAATACACTCATTCCACTCAGTGGACAGTGTTAGCTTGTTAGCTAAGAGCACATCACACTCCATCCTAACCTCTGCTTATCTCAAGGCCATCATGCCCAGCATTACCTGGAGTATCCCTCTAGCAGCTGTGTTAGCCGGCTAAACGTGAGCCGGGATTCTGGGACACTGATCAAGAAGGGGTAGCCGATGTTCTCCATGTTGGGCCGGCACTGAGTTTTGTGATCAGGCCAGTGATTCTTCTGACAAATTCTGTTGGAGGGTGTAAAAAAAGCATCAAAAATATTTGTCACCTACCCCTTCCCTTACAAAATCAAATTGAATTCATCTGCAGCACTTTCATTTCTTCACACCCTAAGAAGTCACCTGCTACCTGATGTTGAATATACATTTTTTATAACTTAACTGATTCTGCAATTTTAATGCCATAACTTTGCGTGATACCTAATAAAATCACCCTGCATATCATTCATGAGAATACTGGGTTTTGCTCAGCTGGGAGCAAGTAATTAGTTTAAGCTTCTGCAGTTATTAGACTTACAATGCAAAAGGCAGTTAAGGTATGTACTTACTCTAGATTGTCAACCAAATATACAGAAAAGGGGGTACACTTGTCATTTGTCACTTTCCATTGTTTTAATCTGTAAACCTCTCCTTCACTGTTTTGGTGTGGTGTGAGCCTTCAATTTTTTTTCTTGTTTTTATGTAGACAGAAGCACTACCTGTTCTAATCAGCAAATAATCCTCTCAGCAGTTGAAAACGGTACACTCTATTTCACCAGCCTCCTCACAGCAGCTCATGTTAGTCACTTACTGGTTGCAGTACCCCACCCGGTAGCAGCGAGTGCAGCGCTTCACCTTCTCTTCCTGAGACTGGGGAGGCTTCTGGCAGGCAGCGCACTTAGCGATAGGGATACTGGGGACAAGCGGTCTCTACAAAGTCAAGACAGACAGGAGAAGAGCACTGACCACAGTTCCATGTTAAGAGCACGATCTAAAACAAACCCCTTATATATAGCACAATGTAAGTGACGATTTAGGCATCAATGTTTAAATCGGACCCTTGTCAGATTGAATTCAGCAGTTCTGACGGCGCTACGTACCTGCTGGACCTGCAAAACAAGCACTTTCTCCTTAGCCAGCTCCTTAGACAGCACCTCAAAGCAAAAGAGTGTGTCTGAAGGGGACACAGCATCTAGAGAGTGCGAGGGCAGGAAGATTCTGTGAAATCGGCTCTTGATGACCTGCAACAGAGAAGAAGCCTTCACTGTAAGAACAAGAAGATGTATATCAATTAAGTACCTTATTTATAAAGTACATATAGATTACTAGGCACTACAGTGGACTTCTCTCCATTCCTTTTGAAGATGGATTATTTCAGCATGTGCCTTTAATGCTGAAAGACTGCAAACAATGACAGATTTAAAGGACCAGGCACATACACCATTACAAAGGTATATAAGATGAAGATGAATCATTGATACAGGAATTAGTTGTATAGTAACTGCAAACTGAAACTCATGCAGTAGTGATCATACCTCAGCCAGCCGCAGGTTCTCAGGTTTGACGCGCACACTTCTGGAAATGGACTCCAGAACTTCGGCTGTGCTAGAATTCTCCTTACTAACACTCACAAGAAACTGACACACACAAACAGAGAAAGTCCCAGAGAAAGAGAGAAAGACCCAATCATTATCTGAAAGCATCACACTGGCACCCACAGGCAGTACAGCTCATGGCATAGGAAAAACGGTCATGACGATAATAAGCTAATGTCCCAGCTTTCCTAGTAAAACAGATGTGAAAATATAAAAGAAAACAAGTCACATTAGAAATAATACACACAGCATTAACTCTGTCCTAGCTTCAATCCAATTGCTCAAAACTAGTGAAAAATCTTAATGATTTAAGCACACTGGGGACATGATGTAAACAAGCAACAACGGTACAGTAACTGTTTACAAAGCAAACAATCCCAAAACAAAAAACCTGTTTTGCTTTCACTGGCTTTACCTTAACAGGCTTTTTATGAGGTTCCTTCCCAAAATAAAAGACAGTGAGGACCTTCTGTTTTTGAGGCAATGGAACTGGCAGGTACAGGAAGGGGTCAAAAGTTATAGAAACCTGGGAGAAAAAGAAATACTGATGAACCGATACCGCGTAAGACATATAATACAGAGTAAAGTAAAATTTTAAACTTACTCTAGATTTAATTGTGTTTATAGTGCAGGTAAACGGTTATTTGGATATTTTCTATGATTTTGTAATACATACATTTTAAAAAAATTTGGATCAATAATTTTTGCAATGTTTGTGCTCCAATTAATTAATTATGTCAATATGTTCATGCAAGTGCAACTGAACAAACCAGCCCATACCATTTCTGTTTAAAGCCGGGACCTTAATTGTAACTTAGTTTTCCTACTGAGTCCAGAAGTACTTCATTTACTCAGCTGGAAAAGTTGTTATTAACGGATATAAAAAGACTTTCAATAAAGAAGTTCTTCACAACACATTTTTTTAAATAAATATTATTTCATTGAAAGTCTTTTTACATCTGTGAACACTTTATGATACACTTAAATTTGACTAAATTCCAATTCATTTAAAAAGAGAAAGGGGATGATTAAAAACAACAAAAAGTGATTACAAGACTTCTTTAAAACGTCATTGGGGTTTACCAATCTTGGAACACATTTCAAAAGGACTACATTAGGCTCACCTTTGAGCAGACAGGGCAGACCAGTTTGGATTTGTACTGTCCCTGGAAAAGGTCCACAATGAAGGAATCATTCCTCATCTTGTGTCGCTGCCAAGCCTCCTCTGCCACAACCTGTCACCAACAGTAAACACGGAGCTGACTCAACAGGACAAACCATAATGCTGGAGGCACTGGAGGCACAAGTTCATTATTTTGTCTGAGCATTCCCTGCCTGTGCATCAATCAAAACGCCCAGTGAACGTGTTCAGAAGAATCAGGTGATGCCAAGGAACAGAACATACAAACACAGGGGAACAGCTTGTTCACAGTCCACTGAAGGGTGAGCTGCTTCAAAGACCATCACTGAGCGTGCAATTTGACCAGTCTGTTTTAACAGGTTCTTCCTTAAGTGAGGATTTGTTATTTTACACCCATATTTTGCACCCATATCTATCCTCTGAAAATGCATAAAAAGAGCAAGTTATATAGTTTGTGAGTCTTCAGTCATTTGATTTCTCACCTCATCCTGCCTCCCATCTGAATCCACAGTCTCAGTGTAGGGTTTGTTCTGGATCCTGTTCAGGTCTTCATGGAGGCCATCCAATAAGAACGCCATGAACTCCTGCGCATCATGCTGTGCGTATCCTGTGAACTGGCTGGCCTTGCTTGCCACAATCGCCTACAGGAAGCAAATTAACAAAGAAATGGGAGAGGTATTCATATCAAGCTGCCACTAATAATAAACACTTTCCAAGATTCCCAAAATACTACTTTCAGCAAGTGTCATTTCAGATTAAGGTATGTTATTCTCCAAAAAGATAGAATAAGAAGTCGACACTGGCCTGAAAAAATAAAAAAAAACAATCTCTGGTTGTAACCTGTTGGAGGCTTATTGCTTATCAGTACTTAAAAATGCTTATGATTTTAAAGAATAAAAACATATTAATCCTTTCATTCTAAACAAGCACAACAGGAGCCTGAAGATAAAAACATCATTTTGAACTGGCCTGTCAATTTGCGCACAACTGAATACATACTGTACAACCATGTAGAAATGACAAAAAACATGGCAATATTATACAGTGAAGTTTGGACCTTTTTATGTAGTAAGGACATTTAACAGTATTTTTAAACAAGGCCTTTTAATTTTATTTTATCGTGTTCAAGACAGTTCACCTTTAAATTGATGAGGGGTGTAGGTGTCTTAATGAAACATGTGCCTACTACACAGCTATGTTAATACTGCATGTGGGAGCTCATCAAACTTATTTTCTTTTTTTAAACAGAGATGAAATGTGTCAGTTTATTCGTTTCCTTCCTGTTCGGAGGCACCTTGAGTTTGGAGGGCTGGAACGCATGGTGGGTCCCTTTCCATAATGCTCGCAGTAGCACCGCAAACCCTATTGCGAGACGTCCTCCAGTCCCTAGGGGGTTGCTGCAGTTTATTTCTGTCTCAAAAGCTCGGTCTGTGAAATAGCACAAATAAAGAAGCATTTACTTACCATAAGAACATGACTGTGAAGACACCCTCAGACATTCCCAATAAAAATGACTATGAAAAACCACTTTTCTGGTTTGCTATATCTGATATACTATATTTATACCAAAACATGGAACATGTAAACCAAGAAGACCATTCCTTGACTCGGTATTGGCAATCTCGCTCACCATGAAAGTAGTCCCGTAGCTCTCTGGTGTTGGAGAGGGACTGGATGACACTGTTCATGAAGCAGGTGTTGCCCAGGTTGACCAGTCCTGTGAAACCAGGCAGACAAACCTTCTTCTCCTCTTCCTCAGCGGTGTGCTCACTGCCAGCAGACGCATGAGTCATTGGTGGCACCATGCAGGTTGGTTTGGGCTGTGAGGGGAAAAAAAAAAGAGCCAGCCTTCAGAAACAGCGTACCAGTCCACTCTAACCTGAACTTTTTCACTACTTGCCATTTCTACTAAAGCAAACTGCAGCACGCTAGGGCAAAAATGTTACTAGCCAACTTTTAGAAGCTACAAGCAGTGGTGTAGCCAGAACTTTAACCTTCGGGTGGGCTTAAGGATGGTTTGGAAGAGCAACACAAAAGGTATAAACTATAAAACAAAGTCATGACATCTTCTTTAGAATAATGCAATCAAGAATCAAGAGTAAAGACCCAGAGTTTTTAAAATGTACTTTTAGACTAGTTAACTAATATTGCCAACATTGAATAGAAAACTGTTCTGATCCTGGAGAGTCTTTTTCAGTGATAAGCTTACCAGAAAAAAACAGCACCTTCAAACCATTCTTGTAAAGAAAATAATATTGATTGAATATTGCCATACTGTACAGAAACAAGAAGAGGAAATGTAAAAATGTCAAAAACAGATGTTTTGGCTATGGAGACTTCTTCAGATATAACAGCTCTCACAAGCGTGTTATTAACCCCTACTTATTTAATCTATCAATATTTTTAAGGCTCTCCACCATTATAACTGATAGTAATAGTGCTGTATTGTGTAATTAAAAATCAAAATGGGCAAAGCCGTAAGGCTTAAACTTTATTAAAGGCTTAAACTTTAAACTTAAATTTTATTAGATTAGTTATCTTTCTAAGGACATACGTTACACTTAATAAATTGGCTAAAATATCTGCAGTTGATTGCAGCAGCCTGCCTTTCTGTTCTTACAGGTAACTGAAGGAGAATTTCTAGAGTGGCCAGTAGGGTTTATATAAGTGTATGCAATACATCTTAGCTATATGTAGTACATTTGGTTTCTTGCCTTCACTTCTAAAATCCAAGCAACAATGGAATCTGCAGTCTTTTTTCAATGATTATATCAAAACAAAGCACTGGCACACAGAATCGCTGGTGATTATTTTTAAGATGAGCTATTTGGCTGCCATGGAAACCAGTCTGGTCGTAACTCAGGGAATGCACACCATGAGTTGATAACTCAATGTTCACTTTCATGCTGTGACAAGAACTACGGGAGTGACAGAATAAAATGGACGAAGAGGCATTTTGAAGCAAACTGCATCCTGAATCAAAAACACATTCATGAGCATTCTTCTGTGATTCAGCAGCCACATTCTTCCCAAAGGCCAGGCGCTCTTGATCACGTTATAGAAAGTTTGGCACCCCCTTCTAACAAGTCCATTTTCAAGACCAGATACTTTTCAATACTCATTTTTATATCACTTTTCCAGGTAATATACCAGAACATACCACTCCACTTACTGAAGTAACCAGGGGCTCTTGCTTGATGGGAACATGTTCAGGTACAGTTCGGGCTCCTACAGCATCCAAGGCACTGTCCTCTGCACGGGCTTTATCCTTCTCTGCAGTCCTGGGCTCTTCTTTGCTTGGCAACGCGTGCTGGCTACTCCCTGGCTGGCTCTTATCAAGTGAGGCAGGCCCAGTGGGCACAGCAACCTTGGCACCACCCACTGCACCTTAAAAAAAGCACAATGAAGCTTGTGTTTAGCAGCATATTTTCTTCTCCGACAAGAAACACACCAAGAGCTTTCTCCAAAGTGGTGTTTACAAGGAAAAGGTGATATACTGTATAGAAGAGGAAACGAACGGGCAAGGGGCAAGTCCTGGGATGTGCATAATCAACCGTTTTAATTAAATCTGAAATTTGAAGAAACTCATTTTAGTCATTTATGGTAATTTATTATTAATAGTTAAGAAGTACATTAAGTAATTTAGAATTCACTAAATAATTATTTATTCATTCAGTCACCCAGTCCCAAAATTAATTTCAATATTAACACCTTTCTCTGTTGTATCAAAGAAAAACAAATTCAGAAACATGTTAGGTACATTCAGGGTGTATAAAACACCTCTTAGGGGCTCTGAATTATATATATTTTCCCTTTGTCCATCAGACAAAGTGCCTTTATTTTCTCACACTCCTGATATCAAACATTTTTTTCAGTTTGGAGTTTGGTTGCATTTGCTGTAAGGCACTCCAAAAGACAATGGATTAACCTGGTGAAACTCCCCAAGCACAACATATAAAACTGTACTGCTTTATGCCTGTTTGGGATTAATCAAGGCGTAGCTGAGCCCCAGTGGAAATGCCTCAACCTCAGGTAGTCCAGCTGAGTCCAAGCAGTTCACTAATGTATTATATTGTATGTATTGTGTCTATTCCAAAATAGGCTACTGGAAACAATACATTAGTGAACTCTACGGTTTGGTGTGTCATTAGCCCCTTCAGAGCAAATAGGAAATCCCATGACAAAAAAACATTAAACAAATCAGCCAGTAAGGAGAAAATAGGCAGAGGAAAGGGAACAGGCTCCAGACCATGTATAGGCCAAGATGCAGACCTTGTGTTGCAGGTGCCTCCAGGCCTCCCCAGCGTTGACTGTGTCTCTTCTTCAGGGTAATGTCAATCCGGGATGGGGTGAAAGCATAAGTGCACTGGTCGGGGTGGATAAGATTCCTGCAGAAACAGAGAATATCTATGCTTTTGCACACGAACGGGTACACAGCTTTAAAATGAAAGCAACCATAAAGAAAAGCAATGATGTGTTCTATTAGTGTTCCTAACTGGCATTAATGCATACGTGGCTAGGGTCTACTGTTTCCCTTTACAGAATAAAGAATTAAAAATTCAACAATTAAAGAAATTCTATCCTCATTCTGAAGACACTGTGCACCTGGAAGAAGGAAGGTGAATTATGAATATCTCCAAATAAAAACTTCAATATGTGATTTATCTAAGAGGGAAATCTATACCTACTAACCTACCTTCTATTCATTACATGTTGTGTTAAACTGAGCAGAGGAATGATATATGATGATTGTTTAAGCACTGGAAGTATATTAAAAAATAATAAATTGTCAAAATGCAATATACTTCAGTATAACAGAAACAAAAAGAACACTCTCAAATATGCAGCTATATAAAGCACTGGGATACACAGATCTTATGGAACAAGAGCAGTAAATAATGTCAAGTCACCTCACCTGAGTTTTACCTGCCACTTAAAGACAGTGTTTGGTCCACAGCCCGGCTGTAGCCGCAAAAAACTTGGGTCACTTGAGAAGAAAAAAACACAGCAGTTAGTACATGAAAACAAATATTTCCTATTGTTCTGTATTTTAAAAGAGCACTCAATATGCCAATAATTTAAAAAAATAACATTAAAATCCCCAACATATAATATAAATTTTATCAGAACACTACTTTGGACCCATTCACTGAAAGAGGAAGTAAAAAGGTCCTAAATATAGTGTACCTGTACAAAGTAGCCAGTGATTAAGCTCAAGCAAATTCATTTCTTTCTCATTAAAAAGTGAGAGTAGCAGTGCTTACACTTAAGCTATCGAGGAAAATGTTCACCAACCCTGGTCCTTGAGAAACACTGTCTGATGATTTTTGCTGCAGATGAGTTCTAATTCACATTCTAGTTTATTTCAGTTTTCTATCTGGGGCTCATTTGTAAATACGTTTTTAGATTTTAAAAGATCAAAAGTGATTTGTAAAAGATATCAACCTGTACCAAGTTTCAAATCTACCCTCATTGAAGTATGCGGTCTGAAATCAAATTGGATTTCTACAAAAGGAAAAAAACTCATTGTGGGGAGTGTCTGATACACTTTTCATTCCCACCTGTGTCTGTTAATCATAAATTGATCAACTGGCAAGAGCTGTTTAGTCAGAAATAAAGGCAGCATAACAAAGGCATAAAAGGCAGAGGTGGGGCAGAATAACTTTGTATATGCTGAATTTAACAGTAAACAGTACTCTTAAACCAAGGTATTTAACATCCCGCACTGGCCAAAGAAAATGGAAGAAGTTAAATAAAAGTCTAAAAGTCAAGCTGGTCAATTAAGGCATCTATTAGCTTTGAAGATTGAGAGCTTAGCTGTAATCAAACCTGCAGGTAGTATTCCTTCAGAACCAAGGACCATGTATTGAACTACTGCATGCAAGAAGCTTACAGGAAATTCAAATAGGTTTTATGGCGAGTGATCTTAAGGAGAATATATGTATTCAGTTGGAAGATATGACTGACGTACAATCTGAATACAACAGTTCTTGGAAGAAGAGGTTGAAATACTCTCGTGTAAGGTATTTCAGAGATTATTTTGTAAAATGCCTTCACTGAGACAAAATGATGTCTGAAAAACGTGTCTCAAGTCATAAAAGTGAAAAAAAACCAGGTCAGTGATCACCTTGTCTGGAAGATGAGAGTGAAATCCTGCTCCCGGAAAAGTACCTTCACTGTTTCCCTATGGATCCCTTTCAGGTAGACATTAACTACCATGAAGTCATTCCCTTTCTCATACGAGTCATTCTTCACAAACGACAGATTCACCATGGGCTCCAAGACTAGAGTGTAAAATAAGAGGTTAAATTAAAATAAATACAATTAACCACCACTCAAATCTGTAAAGGAACAAACATAAAGGTTCCTAGCTATTCCTCCCAGAGATTTACAATGCAGACCACCTGAGACTGAGATTTTACAACTAGCTGGTAGCGCCATGGAATTCCAACCCAGTAAAGAAGTAATATTGTAGGCCTTCTCACGCTATGGTTTTCCAATGCATTTTACTGCTTGGACTTTCTTATAAGAAGCATTGTATTACTTGTGTTGTATCGGAATATTATCCCATAAAACTAAAACACAACACAACAATGGATTAAAGGGATTAAAATACAGTATGGTCTTATAATAAAGAGAATATTAATTACCTTCTGCCTGGTTTTCCAAGGTCTCCTCTTTGCACCTGTCTCTCTTTTCCTCAGTGCTCGTTCCAGAGGCACCTGCCTCCTCAGTCAAGGCGATTGAGGCAGGCTCCCCAGCGCCCACATGACCAAGCCCAACCATTCCTAACTCAGGGACCCTTTTCTCCACCTCGGGGATCATGGCTGTCTCTCTGTCCATTTGCACTGCTGGCTCAACAGTCCCGTCCAAGGAATCCGACTTCTCACTGTCCCCACTGGAGCAGGGTACTGTGGGAGGATTTAGAGTTCCACCTGAAGGAGGCCCCAGAACGTCCGAGCCGATTTCAGTGACCACAGACTGGCCTCTCCTTTCTTCTAGCACCACCGCCTTCAACACAAGAAACTAACGTTACACCTGTAATGCAGGAGCACCACCTCAACTTTATACAGACAGTACTCATATGAGGCTGACAGTCTCCAATCTGATAGAAATTCTCAGATCAAAGAAAGCAAAGATCTACAAAAGTTTTGCCTTACCTTGCTGACTAAAAATAATCTCCTGTATTCATACATCATAATACAAAAGGTGTCCAACTGTTGTAAATCACATACAACGCTCCACTGCACCAGGAAGCAAAGGTTGGTGGATCAAACAGTTGTTATGCCCCACACCAAGTCCCTAGTGGCTACGCAAGAGAGCCACCACAATTTGGCTTGGAGATCCCCAGCTAACAAACATGTGGAACTCCAAGGTGTCAGGAAGATTAGCCAAAGGCAGTGGGTGCCACACTTGCCCTTTTGTTAGCATTAAGAGTCTGTCACAAGTGGCTTGACAATAAATATCTGAAAGAGTAAGTGTGGATGTTTGTTTTGTGTCTGTGCACTAAGATAAATCTAGATCTTTACACTGGGATATAAGCCGGGAAAAATAAAAAGGCTAATTCTTAAATTAAATAAGAAAGTGCAGCAACAAAACAAATCTACAGTATGATTTGTTGTCGTCACTCAACTTAAGTATTTTTCAGAGCGGAATAGTGACAGGGAAAGTGAAAACTAAGACTTCTGCTCACAGATACACTTATGATGTATAATTAAATTAGATGTCTTGATGAAGATTGCCAATCTGCTTTATTCAATAAGACGAACTGAGCTTTTAAAGTCTGTGTGTCTGTATGTGCGCTGATTTTGTCACAAGCTCACCTGAGACTTCCCCATGTGCTGGCTGTCTGCCCTCCTCTCCTGCAGCAGAGCTGCCGGAGGTCCCTGGTCACTCCTTTTGTGCTTGCTCCTGCCATTGCAGCTAAGGGAACACGCAGCTTCCGAGCTGTTCTCAGTTTGGGATTTTTCAGATCCCTTGGCAGGGGAGTCCCTTCCAGAACTAAGCCCTGGGTCTTTAGCAGTTTTTACAGTGCAGAATGTCCGCTTAGCACTGGGTTCAGCCGGTGGCTCCGTCTTCTCGGTGGGCTTTGCTGCCTCTGGAATCTTTGCCCCCAGATCGCTCTTTCCGGAAGGTTTTGCCTTTATTGCACGTTTCAATCCCCGCTCTACTTTTGCACGTTTCTGTTCCATTGACTCCACAGGAGCCTTTCCCATTTCTGCATCCAGTTTCTCTACCTTTGGGGGAAGCTGTTTACCACTCTCTGTCTGGATCTGAACTGGATCTTTATTCTTCTTGTTCCGCTTAAAATTAAAAAGAAGAGTAGACTTAAATGAATTTATTCTCTAGAATAAATACACAGTCTGGAGCACTGCAGTAAATTTCATTTAGAGGTGTTAACTGATATGGGATATGGGATACATGTTTTAATTCTGTTTAATCCAAACAAATCACGGGATGTAGGCTTTGAATATTAAATACTTTATGAAAATATACAGGATTTCATTGTTTAGTTTCATATCACATTTAACAAACTTTTAACATAATGCAAATGCACACTAATTTTTCTGGCACAATAAATATTTGGCAATGCTCCTCAGCAGAAAACATGCTTCCCCTGTTGAAACAATAATAAAAGCTTGCCTTCTTAATTCCTGGCAACTCTAATGATGATTAATAACCATTAATAATGTATTATAATGGACTTATTAATAATCAAGCATTAATAACTATTAATACCCACTAAAGGAAGGCATGTATTCTCTTACCATCAGAGACGGCCAGGCATTGAAAGGGATCTTCTTCTGCATGACTAGCTGCAGGAAGCTGCCTTTCTCCTTGTACTGCACCTTACTACATGAACTCTCAATCTCAGCATGGAGATGACAGCTCCACAGGCGTCCATCTAAACACAAACATGCAGTCTCACAAACCCGCACGTACACAGTACCTCATAGTTAAAAAAAGGTCCTCACTCAGATCTCTTCTTCCTGAACATTGTGTCACTTGTGTTTTACGAAAACACACATATGTTTAAACCTATTCCATACTCAACCACTCTATATCTATGACAACTATTGGCTTTGAGGAATATATAAAAATGAGACCTTATCTCTATCTATTTACAGGGAAGACCAAAGGTAAATAATTTGATTACTCCCTTTTGAAATAATCTGACATTTTGTTAAGCCTACCTCTTCTCCATACCTATGTAGATATAGCTTTACAAATCACAGGTAAAGGGTAAAGGTTGGTTAAACAGCGAGTTCTGGTTTCTTGCTCCCCTGAGGCTGCTCATTACAGTTAAAAAAAAAAGTTACCTGGGAACTTGACCTGACAGGCTGTATCAGAGAACCCTGCATCCACATCCTCCACCTTCATAACTCCCTCTCCTGGCTTCAGCTTCACAATGACCTCATTGGCATTCTGCTTCCAGTCATAGAACACATCTAGAAAGCAGACAAAGAAACCAGTGATTTAAAGACCAATGAAGCTGTAGTTGAGTTTTTTCAAATTTCTAGGCCAAAATTCAAAAATAAACTTTGGCTTAACTTCAGCATGCATTTTAACAATATCACAGACCTATACCCAGATTATTAACAAAAGCTTGCAGTTACATAATACGCTCACACACATATTTGAAAATATTGTACATCTGAAGCAGAAAAAATAGGAATTCATAGTCAGACCTTTTTTATTTTAATACCACATCTTACCATATTAAGGAAAGTAAGCAAAGAGCAGTCCATATTGTAAAAAGTATTCCAAGAAAAATAACTAAACTGAGATTGTAAATAAAAGAAACCAGTTACAAAATGCCAGTTTAAACTTCCTTCATGTTATTTTAATTTTTAGCAATTTCCAGTTTGATTAATTTTATCCTATATATTTAACAATTATATTTTAACATTTTGTCAAGAAATCTACACATGAAGAAAACCAGAGTGCAAATGTGCAAAGATAGCACATTTAACTCTAAGTCACTGAATGTCTCCATGATCCCAAAAATATCTGAGAATTACAGCGATTGTAAGCCAGCTGGCAAAGCAATTATAAAATTCCAGTGTCATTCCTAAATACCATATTAGGGGTCATTCACTAGTCACTTGAAATGTTGAACATGATTTCGATGGTGCATACTTTCTCCTGCAGTGTTTCAGCTATGCAGTGGGCCTTATTAGGTAAGCTAAACTAAACAGTGATTTTTTTTCTGTTACTATTCAAGAGACC
Organism: Lepisosteus platostomus; assembly: GCF_059453375.1. Taxonomy (NCBI): domain Eukaryota; kingdom Metazoa; phylum Chordata; class Actinopteri; order Semionotiformes; family Lepisosteidae; genus Lepisosteus; species Lepisosteus platostomus. The sequence continues at coordinate 57,485,142 of NC_142616.1, forward strand.
ACCTAAAAAGTCCACCAATTAAAACAGCAGGTCTTAAAATAAATGAAGAATTTTTAATGTAAAAATATTAATGTAAATTTTACAACTTTATAAGCTTTAACATTCTCTGTCTAAGCCAAATCAAATGCTGATGAGTAGTCAGAACTAGAAGTCTGCTACCCGGCTCCGACGGGACCCAACAAAGAATCGGGTTTCGGGCCGGGTTCGGGTCGGTTTTTCACGGGTTCGGATTCGTTCTTTAATAAGTGAAAATGAATTATGGAATTATCGAATAAATTATTATTATTTTATGTTTTACATTTATTTTTATTAGAAGAAATTCGTAACTCATTTGGCGCGCTCTCTCGTATGTTTGTAACAGAGCCTACCTAGCCAACTGTTCGCAATGGATGAAATAAAACGAAAACTCAAAAAGGGAGAAACCGCTCAAAATGCCGAAAGAGTCGGGAAAGGCTTCGTTATGGAAACATTACGACCTCAACAACGCGGAATGTAGCTAAAATAAAACAATTAATGCCTGCGCGCATATTCACTTTGCATAGCGCTAGGTTTTTTAGTAGGTCTATTACGGTTATCAGCCGTTCCCCACTTCAGAACTATTACAGATTTATAAAATACCAGCTTTTCTCAGCGTACGACACTGTCTATTAATTCAAGCGGATAGCAGCCGAGCACAGCATTGTAAAACTGCGTCAGTGAGAACGAAAAGAGAGTGACCGCTTTCGGGTTCGGGTTTCAAATTTAGCAGTACCATCCGGGCCGGGTTCGGGCTTCAATTTCATGCCCGTGCAGACCTCTAGTCAGAACTCTTGAATTGAAAATTACATTAATTAAGCGGCTACCAAAATCATTAGAAGCTACAGTCTTATACATATGTATAAACATATAAAATGCAACATAAAATTTTAAAAAACCTTAAAAGTATTCCATTAAGTCAAACACTTGGAAGCATTCTTTAAAAAAAATATTTTATCTTCTGTCATACCGCACTTGGCCTGAGGATTGCTGACAACGCAAGCTACAATTAGTACTTCAGTCTCATTTCAACTGCTATCAACAGGAATCACATACTGCAATCAGAGTGTGTTGTGTGTTGGAAAGCTCTGTAGAAAGACGGCACTGCACAACCAGAAAAACTGTCCTTCCACCTTTCCTACACAGTCTCCCATACAGTCTGCATTTAATGATCAAAAGCAACACATAACCCTTGGCTCCAGCACTATAATGTATCGTGCCACTGCCATTCACACCCATCATGAAATAAGTAAGGACAGACATACAATTATTTAATTTCAGATGCATGGTACAGTACAGCACAGCACATTAGAACTGTAGGAAATATAATGTGGCATGTGGCATACATGTGGCAGTTGTGGACTGCGATATAAGAAAGTTTCAAAATCCACATAATCCAGAAAATCAAGAGGGGTACAAAAAATTTAGTAAAGCCCTAGTGCAAAGCCTAGAAAGCTCTCTGGCCTTGACAAAGCAGCTTTCGCAGCATGATTGTACACAGGCTAACATTTCTGCAGTTCAGCACATGGAAAAAAGGAGAGAAGATCATGACATTTGGACACACTCAAGTGACACTCCAGTCAGTCATTTGACCCAGAGGTATTTCATCCTTTTGGGACATGTGAGCACAGGACAGTTGTATGACTTCATAATGCCAAACAGCCTCATATTGTTCCTGCATGCATAATTTATATCCACACTTCCACTCGTGCAAGACTAAAGGTGTTTTTGTACATTACATTAAGAATAGGTTATTCGGTATTATAAGTGTTCCCCATAACTGGGAACACTTATAATACCTCACCCTGCGGTCTATGTGGGTCCTAATACCCCAGTATAGCTCCTCCCCACTGATAGCTGATGTGTGGGGAGCGTTCTGGCGCACTATGGCTGCCGTTGCATCATCCAGGTGGATGCTGCACATTGGTGGTGGTGGAGGGGAGTCCCCATTACCTGTAAAGCGCTTTGAGTGGAGTGTCCAGAAAAGCGCTCTATAAGTGTAAGCAATTATTATTATTAATTATAACACCTTCAGTCCATCTCACAAAGGATGACCTTAGATAACATCTATCGGAGATCAAAATTAAATTTCCTGCTGTCCCAGTCAAAATAATAAGGTTCTGGAGCTCAAGCAAATCAGCATTGGCCAATTTCACACCTCTCAAAGCCTGAACTTGCCACAGTTTCTCCTAACTCCACTTCTAACAATATCTCCTCATTTGTAGGAGGACTGACATACACAGCAGACCTCTGGAGACGTGGTGCGCGCTGATACACTACTTCATCTCCAAGCGACAACATGGCTTTGTTTTTAGAGGCTTTCCACTGTTTAGATCTTTTCTGGGTTAGCAGCACATCTGCTCCATTTATCCATCACTAAATACCATAATAATAATGACATTACAGTGCTCCTTAAACAAAGGGATTCTATACTCTTAAATTACACTCATGTTGCTTCTTGTATTTTGCATAACGTGGATATTATCCACACCTTTGTTAAAGAAAAGTGTCAGTTACACTTTTTACACTAAAAAGACACATTAAACCTGCCCACCCATATTTAGCCAGCTGACTATTGTACAGCACTCTCCTACATGAAAATTCTGAATACATTTACAAAGCCAATTATATTTTATGTAATGTAAGAGAGACCCTGAATATATGGTCATCATGGACTCATGTGGTGTAAAACAATTACCTGTTTTAGATCATCCACCCTCTGGGTTAATCTGTGTTGCTTATAATATTACTATTGGGTTTTCAATGTGTCTTTTCAGAAAGTAAAAAGTCAGAATGCCTCAGGATTTCACGCATCATTAAAGCCACAAGCATTTTCCAGCTTGAACAACAAACGGAAGCAAAAGCAGTTCCAAGGCATTCTGATCAAACAGTTCTGTGTGTAATCATCCTTTTCCATCAAAAGAAATTGCTTGCGTCTAAGGCACAATTCATAAAGGCAAATTATAGACTTGTGTGATCTCAGCTTCATATTTTATTACTCTTCAAGCTTTGTTAATAATAACAGCCTCTCTGTAGCTCAGATCTACCACAAGAACCACACACAGCAAGATTATAATCTGTTAATACAGGACCCATTGCAGTACAGAAACCATAACACGTAGCAACTTACCATCAACATTTGTTTCATCAAGTGACTCTTGAGAGCATGACAGCTCTAACAATTGAAAAAGAGAAAAGGGATTCTAAAATACAGTTTATGGAACCCTATCATGTGACACCTAAAGGGAAGGCCATTTTAAGTTTCTTATTAAACCGAATACATACTTTTTACTAGAATTACAAATAATTTATTTTTTCCCGCACTATATGCCAAATAATATTTATTAATAAGGAGAAATGTCTTATTTTCAGCAAAAGAGTTAACTGCATAAATGGAAATTATTTTAAACAGAACCTGCAGACCTAAAAACAATAATAAAATGATGCCCATTACTCTTACAAGGATATTCAAGTAATAAAGTACATGATATAATAGTTTAAATTAAAGACTATTGAACTACAGGCAAATGGGTAAAAAATGCATATTTCTTTCTTTCAGGAAGCTGTGTATCACATTTAGGGTACACAAGAATAATTGGGCACCATTATTGACATTGGGTTCGGACAACTAGATCTTTGGGACTTCGACTGTACAGATTCACTGATAAAAGTCAGACGGTGACTTTTAGCAAATACAAGATGAGACCCACAGGTTGGAAATAGCTCACAGAAGTCCAAGCTGCATCAGCTGTGCAACAGCTGTGCCACTGACTGACTGTGGCAGGAGGCCTCCAGCAGCATTGCAAACATGTCCAAACCCTACAAGGACAGCCTGACACTGAGCAGCAAAATCCCGTATTTCAAGTGACACACGGGAGCCCTGGCTCTGGCTGGGCATCAGCGGAGCTGAGCAGCGCTACTTGGAGCTGCTGCAGATTCTTAATTTTCCTGACACTTCTTTTCCTTCATCAAGTAAGCTAGCATTTACTGTGCACAGCTACTGGAAACACCAAGACAAAAAAAAAATGTCAGTGAATGAGACAAAGAAAAGGCAGCTGCTCTAAGGCACTGAGCAGGAGAGCTAGCTGCTCAGAGAACAGTACCTTTTTTTGTTTCTAAGCTGCTGGCCCGCTTAGCCTCCTTGCTCTCCTGGTTGGCCTTGTCCTTCTGCTTCTTCTTGCTGGTGCTGTCCTCTGGCCCACGAGACGGTCTCCGGCAGCCAGCGGCCTCAGTGGTGCTGGCCATCTTGAGCCACTTGCTGATCGCGGACTGCCCACTGGCTTCACTGGCGGTGTCTGGTTCAGGGGTATGGCGCTTTCTACCTGGCCCAGCTATTTTGGCGACTTTAGATGGCAGAACTCTCCCAAACAAAACAAAGGGCCTGATGGAGAAGGGAATGAGAAGACTGATCAAAGCTCCAGCTTTCCTATAAACCTTGACAAGAAATCTTCAGTCTGTAAAAAGTTCCTGAAAATACTGTTTTTTAAAATAAAATAACTTATCACTTCAAAAAGGAAATCTAAAAAACTCAATCTATACAAAAGAGCAGTACTGCATTCTTAAGAAAAATATCATACATTTTCAGCAGAATCTAAAGAATGGCGTTTGCTCAAATTGTTACACAAAGCAATTGGGTCCTGCAAGTGTATAAAATTCTGCAGTTTTCAAATCTCTTTTTGAATCTGTTATTCAATGTGCCCGAACAAGATGCAGTACGTTTCTACCTGTTTTCATCAGCCCTTACGGTACCAACAAAAATCAGGGCAAAATAAAACACGTTTTGACTTATTGACCTTATATCTTTGGACTGACCAAGAGACAGTCCTAGGATATAATCAGGTTTTAAGCAATTTTTGTACAAAGTACAGATTCCTGCTCAATCAACATGTTCTACAAAATACACCACTCATTCTTATCATCAGACTAAGACACATGCTAATGAAATCTGAAATAAAACTTTAGTCAGATGTGATTAGTAACTAGCAGGCTCATTTTGTAGTGCATTACCCATTTTATTGTCACAAAATAGTCATTGGTTCAAGCAAGATTAACAATAATCTGTACCCTGCCATACCCTAACACAATTATACAAACATCTTCCACCAAACCACTTCCAAAGAATCAGCTCCCTCCTTTGGGTAATCTGAAATATTTAACATTATCCTAAAAACCATTAATGAACCAAGATCATTCTCAGGCGCTAGAAAATGACCTGCTCAGAGACTTTCAGTGCAATGCTAGTCTACCATGCTACTACAAATTGCACACATCTTTCATTTAATAAGCAGGAGCTGGTTATGGAAAAGACCACTTACAGCCTACAAGCTATTATGGCTTAGGAGAAAAAACAAAGCAGTGAAACATGTCTGCGTCATTTATGATGCTATTTAAACAATAAAGTGGTGATCATTCCTAAATTAATGAGATTTGACTACAGTGGAGATTAGATTATGGTTCTTTACTTTTTTAACATTATCCTTATTACTTTATTGAAGTACACTTATTAAATATACACATTATAACTATAAAGGAAAAACACAAATGTTACTTGTATTTTAAATAAGTATAAAATGTATTCACAGGTATCTCAAACTAAATTAATTACATTTAAAGAACACCAGTTTATTATTGCAAATAGAAAAAGCAATTGCTTAAAATGTAAACAAAAACAGATTCACCAAAATAGAGAATTAAACTCAATAATTGTTTAGTACAATGTTAAACTATACATCTTCAGCTGTAATATGTTCATGCTAAGGAACTGAATTTACAACATCTTATAGCAGATTTCTTTTTCCAGAACTGAAACACAGGAAATGTTCATGACTGAAGCCTTAGAGCCAATTCATCACAGGCAATAACAATATGTCAGAATCCAACAAGCTCAGTTAATGTGCCTGCTGTTTCAATACATTTTTAAATGAAATACTGCAAAGAACTTTTGTTACTGCAGTTTTGGATAATTTAAATAATACATGGGAGATTCTGCTATGTTAACAAATCAGTAGCTTGATACTGTAAAACACAGACTTTGTGTCACATGCAAACTACTGTTGTTCTGTAGTTCACAACAGGGACAGAAAACTTGCAATTATTGAGTCAACATAGAGTGTCTCGTCTAATATTCTGAACATTAATTGATGAGCCTAACACTCAGGTGTTTACATTAAAAGGCATCTTTACTTAGCCATTTAAAAAATATTTAAAAAAAAACAATTTGCAAATTCATTTTTTATTAAAGAAAACTGACAGTCATTTACAGTAATTCAGAATGTCCTAAGCCAATGGTATTATACTTTAACTTAAGGGATGGTTTTGAATACCAAGATAAGACTTGCTTACCTGAAATAACCTTAGGTACAAACACAAGAACATAAGACAGGGTAAAACAAGAGAAGGTACTTAATGCACCCGATGTTTTCATCCAACTGATTATTGAAAAAAGCCAAGATGTCAGCTTTGACAACGTGGCTGGGTAGCTTGTTCCAGACACCTGACTACCCACGCCTCCTGTTCCCAATTTTAAATGTACTTCCCCATAGTTCCCACTTATATTATCTTGTTTATGTTTCACTGTAGGCTCTGCAGAAGTCCAATGGGTTGACTCTGTCAAAGGGCTTGAGAATTCTGAATTAGTGGACACAGTCTAAAAAGATTCAATTCTTCTGGCTTGTCTCTGTAGGACAATGAATGGAATGAATCTGATCGCTCTTACCTGGACTGATTCTGTAGAAGCAATATTTTTTAACATGGGAACAAAAAGCGATACACTATCCTAAAAATGGGGCTTTAGTCACGCATTGTACAATTTAAATATATCTCAAGATTTAATTTATATACTTTTAAAAACAATTCGTACATTATTTTTGTTTCCATGCAGTCTAGATAATGTGTCAACATTCCACACAAGTCTTCCATCTTATATTAAGATTTCATATTTTTGTTACCTGCAAGTAATATCCTGCAATCAAAGATCCCTTATCATTTCATTGCTTAAATATATTATGTGAAATTTACACTACTGCAGCTGTTGAACTTTTACCCTAATCACAGGGTAATGTGGGAATGAGAGTAAATGAGATAATGTATGCTGCATTTAACCAGAATTATATTTCACTGAAAAATCCCACGTGATTACAAGACTTCTCTCCTGATGGACAGGTTAAGACAGTGTCAGCTCCTGAAAATACAGAACTCTTTAATTCAAACGACGAGATGTAGATCCAAAGGGCTGACCTGCGTCAAATGCCAGTACATTTTCACCTGCAACTCTTCTAAGGCAGGACATACAAATAACGAAGAGCGTGGTTATTAAGACTATTGTTATAATCTTCGAACGAGATCTATACAAACCGGCTTTGCGGTAATCTGACAAGACAGGGGGGACCCAGGCTTCATTGTGTGCGTAAAGCAAAGAGAGGCCTATTATCCTTTCATTTTTTTTAAATTGTTTTGTTCTTTTTCGTAAAGCCTTCTCAACGAAAAGGAGTTTCAGCACAGATCGGGTGGCTTACTATAACATCCAAGTGTTAGGTGCATAATCAACCAAAAAATAAATCACAGAATCAAAATACCACTTTCATACTGCTTTATCCTTTTCCCTTCTGATTTCGTAGTTTGCATAGAATTATTCGCAAACAAGGGCAAATAAATGAAAACCCGATTACTCTTGCCAGCTTGTGAAGTCTTCGGGATTACGGAACTGCCAAACCGTATTGAACCCGTTCTCTCATTGTTTGCATTGCAGTGACAGTGGTTGCATAACAAAACCACGTTTTCCAAACGGAGCCTCTTGAAACGGAGCGTTGAAGTTTCAACGGTAAGAAATCAATCCAGCCCAAAGGAGGCATTCCACTGTGTGCAAAGCCGTCGAGGTAGCGAATCGCCAACTTAATGACAGACATCTGAGCAGCGCAGCATCTATCACAGTGATTAATGTGAGCATGGGAGAGAGCTGTCCAACCTCACGATTTAACAAGACATCGATAATCATTTCTCCCAACTAACGCATAATCCATGTCAATGCAAAGCATAAATAAAGCGGCTTATACTCACAGAGTTTAGGGGCAGACGGTGTTGCTCATGTGTTTTGTTTTTTTCTGATTCCTCCTGCGACCGGTAGCCGGCGAGACAAGACACTCCAGCCCGAGGCTCCGCAATTAAGCAGCGGGCAGCGGGCCGCTGTCCGTCCCTGTCCGAAACTGGAGCTCAGCACACCGGCGGTATCTAGAATTTTCTAGCCCGGGCCCATCCCGTGTCACCTTATTGAATATTTCGATAGTGAATCTGGAAGGGGGGCGCTTTCTGTCGCGGCTGAAAACTCTCTTCTCCAACTCTTTCTCTCACCGGCCTCAGCACAGTGACTCGCACTTTGTTTAGGAACAAAAACAGCTGAAACCGAAACCCTCAACACAACTACTTCCTGAAGCCACAAGGAGTCGAACATTGACTCTCGTCACATGACAGGGGTGCATCTGATTTTGTCAACAATAATGACAGCAGTCACACATATTGGAAAGAAAAAAAGGGGGAAAAACACATTTAGGAAAAAATACAGACAATATTTATACACAGGCGGTTATATGATGATAAATACACAGAAACACAAAAATGTTACTCGGACGAAAATGTAGAATAGACTAGTTTTATCATTGTATACGCAACCTCTCAGGATAAACAATACTTTGACCCCATCACAACATGGTAAAATGTGTGAATAATTTAAATCTCATTGCTATGATACTGGATTCCCCTTCTCAAATTCACGAGTCTCTCAAATTAGTAGCGCTCATACCAGTTTTAAAAACAATATATCCTAACCTATCTACTACCATTACAAATCTGCTGAAAGGGTTTTTGAAATCATATGTAAATTGTTTTCCTTTTTCCTTTTTTAAAACCCCAATGTTTCAATTATCCAAAGCTATTGTATTATACTGTCACTGCAGAGTTATATTTGCAGAAAAATAAGTATAATATTTTGACAGATTCAGATGCATTATATGGTCAGGAAACAGTGTAGTGTCATTGTCCATTTCTCTGTTTGCTGCTTTGTCTTATCGGTATAGCATGGACGTATAGTGACTTCTAATGCAAGTGACTAAGTGTGTGTGTGTATACAGGCAATTCTGAAGACGACCATATTGTATGAATAAGGACCCCGTAAAATACTTGAGTAGAGGAATATTTAAAAAGGTCTAGTACCGTCTTACATTTGATTTATTTAAAACATGTAAACAGGTGTTCTTTTTACTCGACGAATAGATGTTTTAGTACACTTTAAATACAGCGCGACCCGTTTTTAATTGTGAATGTGTGTACGACTGAACGTAGGTATATTTATCTTGCTACAGTAAGATACACGCTGCGCCGGTGCACAGCGGTTTTCAGTTCTGCTAGCAGGGCGGCGTTGTGGGTTGAAGTAGTCTTCTCGTCTCTTTTAAAAAAAAATACATTGTAGCAAATTATTGGGTGTTGTTAATAAATATACATTCGCAAGGGATATTTGCTGGACAGGGGTTGAGCCAGAATGGCGGATGAAGTTCTGTTTCAGTTCCTCCACAATGAGCTCATACAGTATGTTTACAAGTCGGCTGAGCATGGGGAGATGGTAAGTATTGCATCCAGCGTGTTTTATCGTGAACATACAGTATCGTGTGGCGACATTAACTCTGACCCGTTTCAAATGATGCAAAATCACTTTTTTTAAAGTAATTAGTCATTTAAAAGTGACATTCTGTGAATACTCCAGTGCCAGTTGTTGCCATTTTACACACCGGCTTTTGAAGAGGTTCACGCTTACAGCTTCAGACACCTGGTGGATGTTCCTCTGAAAAGACGGCAGTGGGAGACAGTGATGTACAGTACGCACTATCAGTTAATTCAAATGAATTAGTGCAGAGAAAAAGTTATCGTCCTGTAAGGTACAACGTATAGCACCATATGGAAAGTCTGCTAGTTGTGTCAGATGACTGGGTTACACTGCCTCAGTTTACGAAAAACCTACAACAAAGAGGAGATTAGAAACTATGTATTAGTGGTAACGTGCTTATTAACATTTCTGTGCGCCTCTATACCTAAGCCAGGTTAAGTTTTAATGTGATCAGTTTTACTGTTGTTTTTTTTTTGGGGTTATTTCCAGGAGAATGGGAGATGCATAACAAGACTGGAAAACATGGGCTTCAGAGTGGGCCAAGGATTAATAGAAAGGTATATTAAAAAACATTTTTAAATAATTATTTATTATTATCTCTTTATGAGCGTGTCATTTGGAATTTATTTGGACCTTAGTACCAAGTACCAAGCTACTGGGTCCTGTTTTGACAAACGTTTTTTTCAGATTTGTACTGAAATGTACAAATCTGAAAAAAAAGTTAAAGATCCACTTAATGATGAGATATGAAAAACATATTCACAAGAAAATATCAGAAGATTTCATTCTACGCTTTAAATAGTGATAGAGACAGGTGTGTGGGAAAAAGTTCTGCTCACGGTTGTATCTTTAGCATGGAGAATACTGTACAGTTATGTCACTGAACAGGTAAAGCTTAATTTCATGATGTAAGGTAAATTAATTCCTTACATTTTATACACCTTTTTTTTTGTGGACACTGCACATAAAGCGCTTTATAGGTAATGGGGACTCCCCCCACCACAACCAATGTGTAGCCCCCATCTGGATGAAGCGACAGCAGCCATACTGCGCCAGTATGCTCACCACACACCAGCTATCAGTGGGGAGGAGAACAGAGTTATGAAGCCAATTCATAGATGGGGATTATTAGGAGACCATGATTGGTAAAGGCCAGGGTGAAATTTGGCCAGGACACCGGGGGTTAACACCCCTACTCTTTTTGAGAAACGCCATGGGATTTTAAATGACCACGGAGAGTCAGGACCTAAGTTTTATGTCTCATCCAGAGAAGAAAGGTAATGGTAAAGAAACTTTCTTTACCTTTCAGCGTGGAATGAAGCTTTAGTTGTTCCTTTGCAGCCTACGCATGCTGACGCAGCTCCCTACTCTTACTGTATGTCACGTTTGTACATTGTCTTGATGCACTGTTTGCACTTTGTCTTGTTTTTTACACTTGTTTTACAATCGAGAGACTATCTGTAAGTAAGAATTCCATTGTACCAGTACCGGTTACATATGGCAATAAAGTTCAAGTTCAAGTTAAGTAAAACCTCAAAATAATAATTATATTGGCAGTCCATGATGAATGTCATATATCTGTGTCAATATACCTTTTTCTTACCCTCAGCATGGGCAAGGAAACACATGCAATTTGCCAGATGCTGAAAGTAATTTTAATATTTCTGCCAACAACATTTAAATTACAAAGTGTTCTGGGTGAAGGACAGGAAGAGATTCCCATGTTGTCGAAGCCTTGGTTTTTATTAAAAACAAAAGCTAGTTGAGATCCTTCAGTCAATTAGCTACTAGTAATTGAAAGAGTTATATAGGCCTCTTGTCTGTAACCGTTCTTGTGTTCTTAGATTCCCAGGGAGAAAAACTGTCAAGTAATTAACTTTAGCCAAGGACAGTGCCTTTTTTTATTATAATGTATCTTGTACGTTGGTGGATACTGTTAGAAAGGGAACTGTAAAGTATTGTTCTTATTACCTTTCATTAGGGGGGAAATCATTCATAAAATACCAGTTTACCAACGTTTATGGTGTTATTGTATAACACCAGTAGTATTTCTGAATGATTTTTCCACTTGTAATGGGAGTGAAAATCAATAAAAGACTAAATTACTGTATTGTCTCCTGCCAGGTTCACCAAAGACACTGCACGGTTCAAAGATGAACTGGATGTCATGAAGTTCATTTGTAAAGATTTCTGGACCTGTGTTTTCAAAAAGCAAATCGATAACTTAAGAACAAACCATCAGGTGATCTTTTTGTCTGTACTTTATTTTTACTATCCTATGCTCTACACATTTAATTATAATTTGACTGAATAAGTGCAAAAAAAATAATGCAAAGCTTTGTAAAACAATATGCCATCTCAGACAAGGGTGTTTGCTAAGTCAATAAATTATTAATAATAAATGCACATTGACCTTTGCAGGGAATTTATGTGCTACAGGATAACAAGTTCCGGTTGCTGACACAGATCTCTGCAGGAAAACAGTATTTAGAGCATGCACCCAAGGTAAGACAATGCTATATACAGTACTTCCAAAATCAAATTTAAAAAGAACAAACTATATTCATTAATAGGGTCCTAGATGTCATTGAGTTTGCTGTTTTTCAGCTGGGATTATTCAAGTCAGTGCCAAAGAGAGATATTTTTAAGATCAGATGATTCCATAGAAGATCACACAGTACAAGCTTAGAATATGATCAGTTGTAGCTTAAATTTCAAATGAGAACTTAAAAAATAAACTAAATGTCATTCCTGAAATTACTAAAACACACGCACTACACTTAGTGGTATAAATAGGATGAGGGTTTGTATTTGCTATTTTCCATAGAAATAGAGAGTGTATAGGTACAATGGAAAGCCATCTATAATGCTGGCATCATGTGAGTAAATGAGTGCAGATAATATATATTACACTGTAGATACATTTTTGGCATCCTTGAAAAAGAAAAGGCATGGCATCCAAAATCGTATTTTACTGAAATTCCAGTCTTCAGCCTTCTGCATTGTTTAGTTTCCTTTTTCTCTGCTGTGTGAACATAGATCAGTTGAAATTTCAGCCATTTCATTTTAAGTACACAACAAAAACAAACAAAAAGCATCCTTTCATCTTTGTGGATGTGTAGAGGAACAAGTGATGTTAATGATTAGGAACACCTGACAGTGAGTCCATTGTATGTGATTGTTAAAGATGATGGATTAACTACAACGGCACTTCATATTCATGTATGGTTTACCCTGAATAGCTATGATTAGGTGTTTGAAAATACTGGTCAACATAATTTAAAGAGATTGCTTTTTGGATTCTCACTCTAGGCTGTATTAATACTGGCAAACCTGTTTTATTAGTAGAAAATAGCAGTGGGTGCTTTGAGGAAATTGTACATACTATGTACAGGTATATGTTGTAATCCCTGATGGTGTCTAAGATAAAGACTTTTGCACAGAAGCGTATCTCTCTAACATAATCAGGTGTGGTTTTCAAAATCTGGTCCCAAGTTCGTCCATTGGCATTGAACCCACTACACATCTAACAGTTCAGAACATGATATACAGTTACCCTTTGTGTTTTTAATTAATGCACAGTACTTCCTCATTATCTGCACAGATTGAGGCAAAGTGAGACTGGAAGGTATTAGGGTTATTCTGTTTAAGGTGATAGGCCTAAAAGGACTGTACACTGTGTTGTTTTTCAGTATTTGGCATTCACCTGTGGTCTGGTGAGAGGAGGACTGTCAAATCTGGGGGTTAAAAGCATTGTCACGGCAGAAGTCTCTGTGATGCCTGCATGTGAGTTCACTTGCTTTCTACACAATTCATGAATAGACTGTTTTATATCTCGGTACTGGTCTCACCCGGGGACATTATCTTTCATCTTCCACTTTAAGAGAAACTGCCTGGAAGAAATGAAGTAGTTTTCCATTTGTAAGATGTGGTTTAATTCCAGTCAAATCATATTATCTGTTTGGAAAAACACACTGGAGTAGAAAATGGAAGCCATTTGTATTTCAGGTCTATATACAGTACATAGAAGTTGCTCAGTGGAAATGAAACTGTAATATGAAACGTCATGAAACCAGATTATTTTCAATAAGTTCCTCTTCTAGTATAGCAGAGCAGAAACTGCAGGACAGAGTCACCTTGATAGACCAGTGAATTCAAGGGAATGTAAATAAGATTATTTATGTAGTTCAAGTAGGTAGCTGCAAAGGAACAAGTAAAAGCTTTATTCCCTGCTGAAAAGAGAAGAAAGGAAACAACGTTTTGGCTGTGGAACCTTCTTCAGCTGTGTCTCCTTGTTTGACACCCGGAGAAGGCTCTTTTATTCTCTTTTCAGCATGGAATAAACCTTTTACTTGTTCATAAAATTATTTGTGTCAAATTGTAAACTACTGTATATCAGTATTCTTGGGCTTTGTATTAGGTAGGTAAAAGCCTAACTGATCCCTTGAAAATCAATAAGGATAAAAAATGATTATTATCAAGTGAAGTATTATGCATGAACATGAATATAGCTCATTTCTTTTTTCAAATGTCCACCAAATATACTGTTATATTTAAGGACACAAGAAGGTTTTAATGCTTTCCTTTGCTTCCTTCCTAGGCAAATTTCAAGTTATGATACAGAAGATCTAGAAGGATCCTCGTGTTGAGTTTAATGCCTTTTTAAATGTATGAAGTATTCCTGCATGCAAACACAGTATGGTGGCATTCAGGACCTTTGTGTAATATCTGTTTTACTTTTTACAATGACTTTAACTGACTATAATTGCCTTGAAAAGCATCTGTGTTTAAATTATTATTCACAACTCTTAATAAAGGACCACATTACTATATTAACAAAGTTCTCGTGCTTATTGTAAGTAGAAATTAACATTCAGGCATGCACCCTTGTGAAGTTCAGGTAATTTGTGTTGTAAGTGAGTTCAAAAACTGTGTTTTCATCAAGAGGAGTCACTGAAAACTAAAACCCAACAGATGAAATTGAAATACAAGGAATGTACAGGGTGAATGATATTCAGCTTGCCCTGTCCTAGTGGAAAATAAATTAAGTCTGCTTCATTTCGTTAGTTTTTAGAGTTCTGTATATTTTTGCCATGTGTAATCTGGACTATAGTCAAACTGATTTTACTGATGTGTATGTCATATACTGTATCTGAATGGCAACGGAATTGAATGATCGAAATTGACTTGAGTGATATAAATATAAAGATTCAAATTTATTTAGACCCTGTCATCAAGATGCAACTATATATATAGATATATTTTGTAAAGGAAATGGACTTCAAATGCACCAATCAAGGCCAGTACAGCAATTAACTAATTTACTGATTGCAGTGATCCCTCACTTAAAGTTAACAATCTAATATCTCAGCTGCCTGAATCCTGCCTAGATTTTATTTTAATTCTCATCTTACTCCTGTTTTGGAATCTCTGCACTGGCTTCCTGTTAATCTAATTTTCAGAATCTTCTAAATCTTGATTTAAAAGTTATTTTATTGATTTTTAAAGCTTTGAATGGTTTGGTTTCATTCTGTCTGATCTTTTGTATTTATAAGACAAAACATTATGGGGAAATAAGGTTTTTGTTAGGGATGTGCCTCACAAGTTGTGGCTTTTCCTGCAGTCTAGATTTGTCTTTTTCAAATCATCCCCCTGGCCAAGATGGTGGCATGGATATCACTGGCTGGTTGACCGGACATCAGCTATCACTGGAGCAGGATCAGCTGCGCATCCTGTCCCAGACAGTATCAAAAGAGCACTGAGTAGGAAAAAAGATGGTGTTGACAAGGAGCTGAATCTTAGGGGGATCCCTGTCGGATTGCCCAGTTTCAGCCAGCACAGTCCAAATCTGTCCCTTGTCTGAAAGTTTTCTGCTAATTATTATTTTTCTCCAGCTCCAGCTGAAAGGGCAGCACTACTGCTGACTTATTTTTGCCCAGCACTGGCCAGAAGGCCAAAGTGCGACTGTAAATTATTTTTCTCTCTAGCTCAGGCTGAAGGGCAGTGTTATAAGGTAACGGTTTTCCCCATAGTCCTGTGGGAAGAGCTCTATTTTTTGCCCAGCACGGGTCATTATTTATACTTATTGTATAAAATTTAGTTTTCTAAGATTTATTTTCCTATGTATTTTTACTTCATTTTAATCATGCATTTGTGATCTGTTTTCCATGTATGTTTCTTTTAATGGTGCTTTATAAAATAAAATTATTGTTAATACCTTAAATGTGACCTCTGCAGCGGTCTTATTCTTGTAATGCTAGCATAAAAATTATATATTTTTCAATAGCTGGATTCCCTGCTAGATTAATTAATAATTTGTTCTTCATTTGAATCTAATGTGATGGAATGATAAAGGAGGAACAAGGTCTCAGTAAGACAACAAACAACATTACAAAAACTCAAGTACTGTTATATCGGCACATGCAAACCAGCATTTAAATATCATTCAATAGATATGGAAACGTAAAACTATGGTCTTTAATTTAAAATAACAAAACCTATAAGCATGCATAAAACAGTCATACAGGATGTGTCCCAGAGCCTGGTCTTGTCTGTGTGTTCAATCTAGAATGAAAATACGTAAATCACAGACACTCCAGATCAAAGCTTTTATTTAATAAAAAAGAACATCAACTAGAGCAAGGAAAAATCTTGTTCTTTGTTGCTTATTACTCCTAATCTCATTTTTAAGGACCACTTCATCTTGCTGTGTCTCAGTAAAGTTAAAAACCAAGAACAAATTCAAATGCCATATAGGCTATACACTGTATATATTTTGGTGATGGGTCATTGTTGCCTGCAAATTTTAAGCAAGATACCTAATATGGCTATACAAATAATGATAAAAAAGACTGTTCAATAAACTGAAATAAAAGTTCTGCCAGTAAAATTACATTTGAGAATTTAAATTTAAATTTAAATTGCCTTTTCAGCTCTACCTTATGTGTTATTTTATAAATACTTCTTGACCACCAGTTTTCAGTCAATGGCAGTGTGAAAAGAACAGCTGCTTGACAGCAACTTTGTAGCATTAAGGGGAAATACCATTTTTGCAAGTGAGACCCAAAGTCTTTTTGTCTTCAGAAACATGGGAGTTTATGATACATTTCCCACATCTTCTGTAAAAGACAATAATGGTGTTTTTTCAGCACACCAAATCCTGAGACAACACCAACAGCAGCCATGATTGTTAACAAGAAGAAAACATCCTCCTTTTATTTACTTAAAGCAACCACTAACTAGATGTACCAAGTGCTCCAGTGCTTGTTAGGGGTCATCATTAATAGTTTAAAGCTTAAAAAATATTTTTGATATGAATAAAAAAATGTATAACACTTTATATTTTTATGTATAGTTTTTTTTGTACAACAGATGCACTTTTACTTAAATAGGGTTATATCGGCTCTTTTGTAATGGGAGCTACTAATTCACTAATTTTGAAAATAGAGAAATATAGGCTCACAATAACATGAAAAACAAACATTGACTAAAAGCTGATCCTTTTCAATTCTAGCCTCCCAAATTGTATTCACTTATGATACATGGATGGACATGTATGGACATCATTACCTTGCTTTTATTTAAGAATATGAAAGTCATGATTCTATAAATTTAGAATAAAATAAGCTGGCTTTTGAGTTAATCTAAGAGCATTCACAGAAAATGAATACTTTTTGTATTTTCTGTTAATTGAGAAATGTTTACATCTTGGACAAAATAACGCAGTGTAAGTCTTCTAAAGCCGAGTATAAAGCCAAATTTACAACAAGGCAAAAGGAATACGATTTAAGGAAGCAGGTACAGTAAACTTTACACTTTATTAATTGTCACCTGTAAACTCCACCTAAAGACACAAGTTGCAAGTAATTGTAAAATATGATATGACCATAACTTCATTTCAGATGGACAAGAAAACACAACTCTATTGTCAGATATTTATAATCCATGCATCCCTTTAGATGATTCAAAGTTAGAAATTACAGCAAAATTCACATAAGGTTATCTGATTCTTATTAATAATAATGACAAATCAAAGGACTTTACAGGTAATGGGGACTCCCCTCCACCACCACTAATGTGTAGCCCCACCTGGACGATGCAACTGCAGCCAAAGTGTGCCAGTACACTCACCACACATCGGCTATCAGTGGAGATAAAATGAAAGTGAAAGTAAAGTGATGAAGCTGACTGATGTGTAGGGATTCATAGTTACCATATACTGTAGTTATAAAGCTTCTTCACATGATCGTCTTCATATCTACACATACTGTACTTTAAGAAGTAAAAAGGGTTGTAATGACACCACAAAAACTTGTAACTGAACAGAAACTGATAAAAAACAGTCTTCTTTGCCAGCAAACACCAAGTTCTTGATCTGTCTTTAGAGTGTGAAAGAAACCTTTTAAAGCTTCATATTGAAAGATACTGTAGAGTCTCCTGTCTCCCACTTCCGCCCACCGACATATAAATAGCACTCCTGTTTTGTTTTCACTTCTGTTCCTCCACCACATCCTCATCCTCAGAGCAGCTCCCTGGCTCATTCTTCAGTAAAGGCGGTGTTCCAACAGCCCCGTAATTACAGACAGGTACTTGTTCTCCTCAACCAAGCAACTTACCCCAAAAAAACCTCTCCATTCAAATCACACCTCTCCTCCACCTCGATTAGGGATTGACTTAACTACTAAATTGCCTTATCGAGGTATCGTATTAAACTAATACAAACTCACTCAGACAGTGTGTCTCTGTCAGAACACATACTCTTGAGATAAATTGTTGTGCACCACAAACATTGAATGAGTTGAATTAAATGAGGATACAATTTTAACTTATTTTTTTAATTTTCAATGTGAATTTTTTTTTGTACAGACAATAAAATTACTTTTTGAACATTAACTAGGATGACTGTCTTATGAATCATATCAACAGAAACATTTTGTAGGAGTCAAACTGGATATTATAACCTCTTTTGACTGAAAGTATATATGAAATACTGTAAATGAGCGAATGAAGGCAATTCTGTGTCAAATAGCTTACAGCAGATGCTATTTGTGACCACTAGGGGGTTTACAGGTACAGCAGTGTTAGTCGCCAGTGTCTGTAGTCCTGCTATGGAGACACCAGGACCTGCAGTCAGTCAGTGCCTGGGTGTTACTGACAGGTGTTGTAAATCTGAATCTGCTGGTTGATGGCATCAAGAATGGACCTCATCTTCTCCTCCAGGCCATCCAGCTGTTTGGCTTTGCTCTCCAGGGTTTTCTGATTATTCTCGTAATTTCGTTCCAGCTCTGCGAGCAAAACACAGGAGGTGGAAATAAACGAGCCGCATATAAATTCAGCATTCAAGCACTGCCTGTTGGCCCATCTCCTGATTTATTGAAAAAAAAACATAATCTAATGGAGGGGAGCCATGTGGGTCAGTGCTTTGTGAACACAGCCCAAAGACTCATTCAGGACATTCTTTTCTGAGAGGCCATGAATGAAGAACACATAATGTTGACTCTCTTACCACCCAGCCTGCGGAGTTTGTCTTGGGCATCCTTCAGGAGCTGTTTGGCCTCATCCCGAAGCATCTCTGCCCTCTTCTTGGCATCCTGGACAGTCTTCCCCTTCATGTTCACCAGATCCTGCACTGTCTTGTACTTATCATTTAACTCACCGTCTAAAATCTGCAAAGCACCAAGAGCAGAGAGTGAGAAAAAGACATGGCCTGAGGCCAGCCCAGCTGTCCTTGAAGAGGAAACTGGTCCTGAATAACACTGCACCTGAACTCAGCCAACAAAACAATGGAATTATCATCTGGTCTTGTAGTGAAGAAACTTGCATTTGCAGTTGTACGCAAACACTAAAGTATTGATTGAATGCCTCTCCAACAGTGAGTGGAGTATCAGTGCTTTTTTACATATACAGTGGCTATTAAAAGTATTCACCTTCTTTGGCATTTTTGCGTTTTAATTTCTTTAGGAATTAAGAAAAAGCTTTAGTGTATATTTATTTGACATTTCAGAGTATTTGTGCTGATCAGTGGTAGGAATTTCCAAATAAATCCATTTTGATTCTATGATGTAAGAAAATAAAATGTGAAGAATGCCAAAGGCGGGGTGAATACTTTTTGTAGCCAGTATAATGTATATGTTAGGAGTAAACATTTTTGGAGATTTTATCATCTGTGAGGACTTTGAGGCCCAAACAAGCAGCAAAGATCAGCAAATTCATTCATTCAGTTTCATGCTACTCATGCATTTCTACAGTATATACAGTAATAAACAATCACAGCCTCAAAAGTACAGCACCATTAACAGGCCACAAGGTAGGGTTAGGTTTGAAGGATGCAGTTACTGATCTGAAGCAATAAGCACACCTCCTTCCAGGAAACACACCTGCTTGGCCTCGTTGGCTTTGTCCCTTGCCATGGTAGCTGTCTCCTCGGCCCGGGATGCCACCAAGCTGTTGTTGGCACGTTTGGTCTTCAGAGCGTCAATCTGCCGGCCTAGGGTGCCCAGCCGGTCCATGGCATCCTTGAGATTATTCTCACTGAGCGCAGTCTCAGACTGGATCTGCAAAGTACAGTGGGCTTTGATGGGCTACATTGTACAAGTGGATAAGCAATGACACTTTCAATGTGTCTCCTGCATAACACAAAGCTTAACCTTGACAGGATGTACTGTAGTACAGTTAATAAATACCACCAGCCATGGATAATAAAACAGTTAACAGCAATTTTGCACATACAGATGGGGGTTAAAATAAGGTTTTAAGTGCTTGTCCCTATATTGTGTCTCATCTATGAAGTGGGACAAATACTGTATATCAACACATATTCAAGATTACAGAGTTAGTGTGTAACTGTGTTGTGGAGTGTATGCCTGGAATGTGTTAGCCATGCAGCTCTATGTTGGTCACCAAACTGCTTCAAGGTGTGCTGAAGTTCGGTAAAAACTGATGTTGTAAAGCAACAGTAATTGAACCTCCTAACGAGGTTGTCAATAGAAAGAGTGATCGACTTCAATGAACAGGACATAAAGCAGAGCCTGAAACAAACCAACCTGTCCTGCACTATGAGGCTATGCTGTATGAAAAGGAAAACCTTACCTTTGTCTGTTCAGCAGGGCACACCTAACACAGCATTAATGTGTATAAAGAGCTCCATAAAACCTGAATCTGCACTGTTTCCTATGTTGAAGAATTTCCCACCATCAACGATCACCACCCTGATCTGCTTCACAGTAAAATCCGATGGATTTTTCCAAGTTTCTTACTTCTGCCAGCCGGTTCTCAGTTTGGCCGAGGTCGGTCTTGGCACGTTGTATTGCCTTCTCTGCTTCTGCCTGTGCCCGGCTGGCATCATCCAAGGCCGTCTTCACCGTCTCAGCTGTGTTTTTCACAGTCTCTGCTCGATTCCTGAGAGCAACAAAGAGGACACAACCGCTGCTGTAGTTTTTCAATCCAAATAACTGACTGTGAAGTGCCATGAAGACAGATCACACTGTTGTACATTATTCTGCATTTACCAGAGGAACCAGTCTGCACTTGCAGCTATCCCTGCTTAAGTGATACAAAGATTGTGGGCTGCATTTCTAAAGACCAAACTGAGATCTTCTGTGTACAGGTGTTTTTGGTACAGAGGGGAAAATCTCCTCATGTTTAAAAATTAAAAATGTACATTTAAATGGCCCAAAATAAGTTGGCTTCATGAAGGATGCATATGAAAATATTTAATTTTAACTTGCTTGTGTTGAAAGAAAGGATTGTAACATCCATACACAAGTAAACACTGAATGAATTAGGTTCTGTGTTCTGTGCACTGACATACACTTAAACACTCTTTATACTGCGCTCGAACACACAAACCCTCTTCACAATAATGGATACAAGTCTTTCTTTCTCCATTTCTAGAACACTTTTTCATACAGTAGTTCTCACACGCCCCTGCCCCACCTCTACAGTGAGATTGTACACTCCCATCACGGTCCCCCTTCCATCTCTCCAGCCCTGGGGTCTCACCTAGCCCTCCTGGCATCCTGCAAGAGCTGCTCTGCCTTGCGCACATCGTCTTTGGTCTGCTCCAGGATGGCATCGACGTTGGACAGGCTGTTGACCCGGTCCTTGATCTCCTCTGCCAGGTAGCGAATCTGCTCAGGTGAGGCAGGGATAGAGAGCTCCAGCACCTTGCTAGCCACCACCTCAATGCTGTCCGGATCCGCGCCTTCCTCTGCGTGGCAGCAAAGCAAAAGAGATTTCAACAGACCACGTGGGACAAGCAGGAACTTCAAGTTGGCCCACAGGAGATGACCCAGACACAAACACCTGCATGAACTGGAACAGCCTGTTTGTGTTCCTCTGTGAAATCACAAGGATGAAAGTCTCAGGTTGGGATTTCTAAAGGGTTCGGCGAACAAGCTCTAGCCGGCACCCACTCACGCATGAGGAAGTCCCGGATCTGCTTGATGAGGTCGCGGAGGTCCTTGTTGGAACGCTCCACCTTGGTCTTGGTGTCGTTGGCCTTGTCCAGGGCAGCCTGTGCCCTCACCTTTGCCTCTTCTGCTTTTGTCTTCACTTCTGCCACCTGAGATGACAATGACAAAAAGAAGGATTTGTAATGTTGGACAGTTAAATCTGTGTGATGAGTTGAAATCACAGACGCCCAAACAGTATATACTTGTGGCTGTGCGGCTCCTGTCTTTATTCATGACATTTGGGACTGACCAAAGAAATGTCTAAACAAGAAAGCAGATAAATTAAGTGATCAATAAGCCCTATGGATTTATATACTCAGATAGGAGTAAAAAAAAATATATATATACTATTTCTCTAGGACCAGCTTGGGAAACATTACTTTAACTTCATATAGGCCTGGGAAATATAGAAATTGTAACCAATTTAATACATAATTTCTTAAACTAAGTAGACTCAGAAAGTCCAGATTATCGGCACCTCTTTTAACAGGTGTATACAGTGGGGCTTTTGAGGATTTACTGAACTAATAATGTAGGAAGTGGATTCAGAGGATCTAGCTGATGTGAAATGTCCTTCAGTTGCCTTATGAAAGTTCACAGTTGTGAATTATCAAGGTAAATTGAATTTTAACCATTTTTCCCTTCTATATACTTTACTTATTTTTTTGTATGCAGTATATTTTATCAACATTTTACCGCAGTTTATTAAAAGTCACTCTTTCTGCCTGTTGATGCTACAGTAAATTTTTATTGGTGGTACTCCAGTGCCGGGAGACTGACCTTCTTGAAGAGCTCCTCCACCTCGCCCATGGCCTTGCTCAGCTCCTTTTCAGCATGCTTGGCCCTCTCCAGGGCATTATCGGCTGTTGCCACGGCACCGTTGCAGTTCAGGCCACCACAGTGCCTTTTTCCTTCGTCGTCTCGGCAACCCGCCCCACCACATGGGCTTTCTCCACACGGGGCATCCCCTGGGGCTCCACACACCTGGGGGAAGAGGGGGAGAGAGGCAGGGGGGCATTAGAGTCAGTGAAATGATTCTGATGAGCTTTCCGATAAGCTCTGCACTGACCCCTTTCTTGCTATTCGGGGGAGTCTCCCCAGCCTGACCTTCTCATTTATTTTTTTCATGTCCAGCGTCTGTGTCTTGGCTTTCAAGTCCACCAGGGCACGTTTGTTAGCAGCATTCTTGCGGTTGAAGTCGTCCCTCTTCTCGGTCATCAGCCGCTCGGTCTTGCGGCGGGTATCTGCGGACTGACTGACGGTGCTGGGGACAGCGGTACTGGATCGGTTGGCACGGCGTTCGGCTTCCCGGGATTTATCAAAGGAGCCGCGGATGCTGTCGTAGGCACCTGGGGACATGCATGGAAGATCACAGCACTTACAGTATAGTTTCATTATTTTTAAGTTGACGGTACAAGATACGAAATATACTGGTGAATACAGACCCATACCAACACATTAATATACACTTTAATCAATTTCAGTATTATCACAGTCAAGAGTGGTAAACTAGAGTGCAAGTGTAGTAAACCAACAAAGGAAAGAATAGTGAAACAAATGTGAATTAGTGCAAGATGAAGAAAATAACCCTTCCGGCCCCTGCCTTACCCAGGAAGTTGGAGTTCTTCAGCACGTCCAGCTGGCGGCCCAGCTCCCCAGCCGAGAGGTTGAGCTCCCGAGCCTCCCTCTCCAGGGCACTCAGCTGATTGCTGGCCGCAAAGTTGCTGTCCTGGACACTGGTCAGCTCCCCCTCCAGCTGGTTCAGGGTATCGGTGGTCTCGCCGATCCTGGCTCTGAAAGCAGATGGAAGAACAGGCCCTAGTGGGTGACCATTCACAGACACAACAGATCACAACAGACAGCCACTGGACCCAGTAAGGAGAATGTCCCATGGGAAGACTCCGTGCTTTTTATACCACAATTTTCCTTTTGAGAGAGAAGGAGTAGAATAAAATGACAATCCAGGCACGGATTTGTCAAGGTTGAGCCAAAATGGCTTTGCCAGTCTTACAGATAAACTGCCCTCTGATATTACAAGTCGATACTATCTCTTCGATGTAAAGCCAGGTTAACAATATTTTAATCGAACTGCATGGTGAAAAGGTAAATGCTGGATGCCGTAAAACCTTTGGGGTGTGAGTTATAAACGGAATCACAGTTTTACACAGAGAAAGCCAAATTACTGTTGGACCTGACAGCTCAAATGTTCCAATCTGTTATATCATCCAATCATTAAATCAACAGCACGGACGGCTGGGCAAAAACACAGGTCTTGTCCAGAAGTGAATCCTTGAGAAAGAGCTTTTTCTCCCATTCAGTCGCTCAGACTGCAGCCTTGACTTGTCTTGTGTGTGTCTGGCGATGCCCACCTGAGGCCCTTGATGAGATCCATGAGGCTAGCGATGGACTCGGCGGTGGCATTGCGGGCATTCACGATGGCCTGCGCCTGCGCCAGCTTCTCCTCCAGCTCCCGGAAGTTCTTCTCGTAGGCTCCCGTCAGGCCCGTGTGCTGGATCACGCGGGCGCGCTCGGTGAGGGCCCGCGTACGGGCGGCCAGGTCCTGCACCACCCTGTCCCAGTCGCCAAAGCACTGGTGGCAGGGCAGGCAGTCGGGGAACTGCCCCGAGAAGCCGCGGGCACACTGGTCGCAGCGCACCCCAGACACGCCCTGCTGGCAGACGCAGTGCCCTGTCACCCGATTACACTGAGACGTCTCGATGCCCCTTGGGTCACAGTCACAGGCTGCAAAGAGGACAAGGGGTCACAGTCTCCAGTATGAAGACCTGGTGCCTTTTGTATTGAGTGTTACTCAGCACTTTGGGATTATTAGGTGTTTCATTGTACGTGTGCGCTTCTGTGATGTGGACACAGAAATCCGACATGATCTTTAGGTGAACACAAATGTAGCGGTGTGTTTTTATTTCATTTCACTGCAAAAGAGAGATGTCAGTGCATTCATTCCAGGCTGATGGAGCAGTAAAAGCCAAGCAAATACCTTCATTTTAAGGTTTCTCAAAGCCAGTGCCAGTTATTAGCTCTTGATATGACTGAAATTACAAACTGTCAGTGTCACAGGAATAACTTGCAATTATACTTTTAAAGGCCACTCAAGTCCGAGTTGGATTCATTGGAAAAATTGTGGATCCATAGGAAACAAAGAAATTCGTTTCTTGCGTTTGATAATTGAAGAGGTCTTTCATTTAGTTATTTTCTTGGTAGTTATCAATACTGGAATTAAACCCTGTTCTTTGGTTAGCACAGCCATTGAAAGGGAAACTCAGGGAGAGTGGAAGAAACAGCCAACTAAGGGGGACTGACCTCTGCACTGCACTTTGGGATCACCCCAGTAGTTCTCCTGACAGTCCTGGCAAGTCTTGCCTCCGAAGCCTGGGCGACACTGACACTTGCCCGTGAACTGCAAACACAGGACCCGAAAATCAATCTTTTAACAATCAATTTTTTAACAGTGAAACGTCTTTTGAGATCTAGAGAAATACAGTAGCATTATGGCCCATAGAAGTAACAAAGCAGCAATAAAATATAAACATTTCAGTGGGGGCTATTTTCTTCAACTTATATCATTGCTTAACATTTAAAGAGGAAATATTTTAATTTAGCAAATATCTGATGAATTTTATAACACACAGAACTAAAACTAAGGAGTGTCTCTGAGGAGAAAAAAAACATTGTGCTTGTACAACAGTGAAAGACCTTATGTAACCCATAGAGGGTGCTTCTGAGACAAGGTACAAGATAAAGACTTCAATTGAAATACTGTTATCCTTTTTTTTCAAAAAGGGAAGCCTTAAACTGAGCTCACAAATATCTTGTAAATGAAGTCCTTTGCATTTGCTGGAGATCTCTGCCTTTTCATACCACGTATTAAGATTCTGTAGAAGGCTTCATAGCAATGTGAAGAAAGTCAAAATAAAAAAACTCAAGACACGCCTTTTGACGATCTGCAAAGCTTGTGCAGGCACTGGGTCAACAAACCTCATTGCAGGTGGGGGTGATGGCATTGTTGGGGTCACAGTTGCAGGTCTCACAGCCTGTCCCACTGGCCAGGTTCCAGCAATTGACAGCGCAGTGGTCACAAGACTGCCCAATGACATTGGGTAGGCACTGGCACTGTCCCGTCCTGCGGTCACACGTACATTCGTCCCGAGAGGAACACTGGCTCCGATCTGTGCCCAAAAAGTTGCAGGTGCATTCTGAAAAGAACAGCAAAGCTCATTCTACTGAGGGCCATGAAGCTGATAGCACACTAATCCACGAACAACACATTGCAAACAACGAAGGAGTATGCTTTAAGAAATAGCTTTCGGATTTGACTATTGAGAGGTTAATTATCTCAAATCTTAGTTTTCTTGACAGAGGTCTTTCTTGCAAGCTGTCTTGCGAATGGATATTTTAGCTGTTTAAGAAAGTGGGTTGCAAAACAAACATGAAAAGTGCAGAATATTAAAAGCAAGAAAGACAATGGAGTTGAAAAAGAACTGGATGATTTGAGCTTAAAAATGTAATCCTGCTACCAAACAAATTTTGTTCTTCTAAATGTACTGTTCTGTCTGATTAGAAAGGGGGAAACCTAAAGATCTGAAAATTTACACCTAATGCCTGCTTTAGCATATTAATATCTTCAGTTTCAAAAAATTAGTCATGACTTCCACCTATCATGTACAGTATGTGATTGAAATAAATAGCTCTTAACTCTAAAAGTGAGGCGCATATTCTCAAGTTCAAAAATAAAAATCCTTAAATAGTAACTGTGCAGAATGGCCTTGGGATATTGAAGTATCTCTGAGGTAAACCTCTCCCCGGATCTCTACTGGAGTCACTCTGGCATTTTCTTACGCACTCCTGCAGTTGCGTCGTGTGGCGTCGCCATAATAACCCGGCCGGCAGACCTCACAGTTGGGGCCCTCTGTGTGGTAAAGGCATTTCTTGCACTCCCCCGTGCGGCGGTCACAGGAGTCGGGGTCGGTGATGTCGATGTTGTTGTGACACTGGCATGGCTGGCAGCGTCCCCCGGGCTGCATGGGGTTGCCGTAGTAACCAGGGGCGCACTCATCGCAACGGGAGCCTGGCAGATTTCAGAGATGGAGTGAAAGAGAAAAACAAGCCTCATCAGTGAGTCAATGTAGGCGAAAATGTGGCAAGCATATCCTGGGTATGCATACTTTACCTGATCTTTTAATGATTCTCTCCTCTGCGAGTGGCAGAGAAGATCAGAGGCATGCTACCCACTAGGCCAGAAAATGAGGCCTTAACAATATGAAGGTTTGGGATTAGTGGGTAAACATTAAAACTCACAAATGCAACAGAAAATAAAAAAATTAATTAAATCATGTTGAGTTTCTTTGTTTTTAGAATGTATCAACACATATCTTAATATGTTTGTGGCATAATGGTTCTCCTACAGGCAGACAGTAACAACTATTAACCAAATGAATGTAAAACGAATAAAAGCTAACCGTTTTTAAAATCGGTTAACAAAAAGCTAAACAATTAAGGACACAAAAACAAAAGAACCTCCTATTTGTTAAAATCTTGAATAAAACCACCTACATCTCAGGAGGCACTACTCAGTGTTTACACTCTGTAATTGAGCAGGCACTCTGAAATTACAGTACATGCTTTCCCACAGAGAACAGCATTCCAAAAAATAATTCTTCATAAAATTCTGCAGAAGCTGTCTGATGACAGTCAGTTGGCTTTAAGAGTTGCTTTCTAATCTGGTGACAAAACAGATGGCTTTTTGTTCTTTGACTGATGTGTCTGAACTGTGCTACAGAGGCTCAGCCAATAGAGGAATTTAACCGGTCACAAAAAATGGACAGATTTCTAAAATAACTGTGTTTTGTGGCACACGTAAATTCAACTATAGTCCAGCTATTTAGGGAACACATTCTGTATTGAGCTCAGAATGAGAAAGCAGGTAAAAATAGGGTTCAAATCCTTGGGATTTGTGTATTTTCTCTCATGCTGCTATTACACAATGGAATATAGCTGACTTAGCAGCTTGCTACACATAATCAAACTCTCCACAAACTGCCAGGCCAAAAGTAGTGTTTGTTTCAATGAATGAAACAGAGGCTACACAAAATGCAGAACAGTTAAAAAGTAGGATGAAAATGTTTGAGGCACTTTAATATTTTAATTATGCTGTCTCATGATTTTTATGAACACTTTCTTAAAATGCTAACCTTCATTAGTCTCATTGAGACTGTGTGTGACATACTGTATCCTTTTTGTGACTTAGAAATGACCTGGACAGTCACCTCTGTTACTGATGATACCTCTGTGGGTACCTCTCTTCTAAAGATCTTAATTAAGTCTGTGAGATAGGATGGGGTGGGCTACAGACACCAAAATTAATATTTTAGCTGCTTAGGAAACTGAGTTGCAAAAAACATGAGAAATCCAGAATATTAAAAGCAAGAAAGAGGTGAAAAAGAAACCAGATGATCTGAGTTTAAACACGTAATCCTGCTGCCAGACAACTGGTTTTCGAAATGTCCTGCCTGATAAAAAGCGGGAAACCCAATACTGCTGGTGTAAACTGCTCGATCCTTTTACAAAACAGCAAGCACATTACATCTGCAAAAGCGAAAGCAGCAGAAGGCTCTGGCTGGACCTAAATACATACTGGAGGAACAAAACAAGGTTGTGATTGAAATAGTTTTGCGGTGACTCTGAAATCTGAACACTTCTAATGACAAACCACAGAACAAGGAGAGATTTCCCAAAATTGTGTGTGTGTTTTTTCAAGAACACAGACTGCTTTATGACTAGGCTTTTGTTTTAGAAACCTCGGTGATAACACGCCCCCCACCCACACAGTCATTGTTCAGTTTGATTGCTCTTTCCCAGTCACTGGTGCTTTTCTCAGCTGTTATTAATATGCAACAGGTGATTGCCTATCCTACAGTGGGCCAGCCCAGGAAAGCCAACGTTAAAAGCACTGTCTGTGCTGGGATATGTGTGTGTGGGGGGGTGGCACAGCACCGCAAGGAACTGAAGCCATGCGGGGGGGTTGTGGGGGGGCGTCACCATTACTCACGCATTAAGATCCCCTCTGAACGCTTAACCATCCCTGTGATGTGTGGAGGGGGAAACAACAACAGTTATTACTCAGTCAGACATCTCACTGTCTCCTCTGTGTGCCTTACCTGCTGGTTTATATTTCTGTAGACTTCACCAAGCAAACACACACACATAATCAAATACATTGACACATGAATAGAATCTGGATGTGTCTTTAAACACACTCTACAACCAAGGTATGCCTTCAGAGACAAAACAGAGACGACTCAACAAAATGTCAAGAAAGTTGAAATGCTTCCTGAAAGACTCGTTCTAAAAACTAGATCATTGCATGACTTTTAAATTCATATGTTTTTCTATTCTACTTTTCAAAACACCTTGAATGCACCACTTCAGTACTTTGTCAAACCTTTGTAGACATTGGGGAATGTTTGACACATGAGGTTGTTCACTATAACAAATTACACTACAGTCAACAGAAAAACACAAGTCAAATAATGTTTCTTCAGTGTATTTGCTTTTTATATCAGAATTAAAATCAATACACTGTGCCATTGTGTTCAATTCCTTGGGCTAGCTTAACAGCTCTTTTGTATTTTTTCTCTCATGCTGCTATTACACAATGGAATAAACCTTAGCAGCTTACTGCACATAACCAAACTGTCCATACTCTCTGCTGGGCCAAAGCTGGAGTATACAGAAAATGCAGGACAGTTACAAATAGGACTTATCTATCATACATGTACACTGCATGATATTATTATTGTACTCTTTCTTGGCTGGGAAAAGTGAGCCTGGTCTTGTCAGCAATAGAGTGTGCGAGCACTGCTCTCTAAGCTTTGTTAACAAACCCAAATGGTTCAAAGTCACTTACAAAGAAATGGCTCTGTGCTCAAAACATTTCACACAATTTGGTTTTCCTGATATTTTCTTTCCAAAAACAATACAAAGGAAAGCTGGAGAACAACACATGACAATTTATTTGGTATATTTCATAGCTATCTTTCATTCATTTACAATTCAGAACTTATAGGTTTCAGTTTCCAGCCCAGTGTCTACAGCTTTCAAAAGGTCCTGTATGAAAGAGTAAATGACTGGATCTGAGACAGGTCCTGGGCAGTGTCCAGTTTGTGATTGCCACTACAGATGCATTACAGGTAATCAATGACCAACAATGCATTACTGAAGACATAATTGTTATAAACTGAATAATGTTATCAAGCAGCAAGATAATAACAAGATATTGTTATCTTGTTATCCCATGTTTTGACTCTACTGTATATTGTATGCAGGTTGGGCTGTTACAAAAAAGGAAATTCCAGTGATTTTTTAAAACTTTCAAAATGCAGAAATGTACAGTAGTTTCACTCACTTTTAATTGTATACATCCGGAAACTTACCATACCTTAAGTATTTCTACAGGGCAAACACAAACTAAAGATTCAGGCTATCTGAAAAGTATTTGAGAAAACTTTAGTACTCTGGCATTATAACAGGAACAACCACTGGTTCAAAACCTAGTCGAATTAAATAATGGAAACTTTTGAACCACTGACCTTGAGCTAGATGCTGTTTAAATCAGGAAACAGATACGTCTGCTACAAACAATGTATTTCAAAGAGATTGTTTTGTCTTCTGTTGGCACAATGTAATAATAGCCTTAGGAAGACAGATCTTACCGGTACAGACAGCGAAGTTTTCACTGACCTGTGTATCCCTGGTTGCAATTGCAGACCACCTGTCTGTTGCGGTTGTCCTGGTAACAGGAAGCGGCAAAGTGTCGCCCACTGGTGGGCCCATCAGGGCACGGGCAGGGGCGGCACTGCCCTCCAGAGCCCAGCAAGGGGTTCCCATAGTAACCATTAATACATCTGTGGAAAATGACCACTTTATAGCTCGATACTGCCCTTTGAGTCCCAGCAGGAAAAATACGTTCAAATACTGCCAGCTGTCACTTCTGTATGCTTGGTCCGCTCTACAGTGGCTCTACACAGAATGTTTTTAGTCTCCACATATGTTTTTTCTTGATGAACAGATGCGAAAAAAATGTAAGAATACGCCACACGGCTTATTCTGTCAGAAAAAGGGCATATCTTATTACGTTGTCATTGTAAAAACAGACGAAGGACTCCACAAAAAAAAGTTTGTTGGTGCAAAAAAAATCAACAGTATGACTTACAATAAGTATCATTATTTGTATTTGATGTTTCATTAGTCATCCCAAGTCACTTTATATATATGAAAAGTGCTTTACACAGAGTGCAGTAGTAGTAGTAAAAGACCTTATGACAACATAGTATTGTAATTATTAATTTCAATTCTGTGCTGTTCTCCACAGAGAAAGCAGGATTAAATGGTGTGTAATGTAAAAAGGTTTGGTGAAGACTGGGAAGGGACACGTACATTTAGCAGGGCGAATTCAACCACAGGCCTCACCTCTCACACTTGTCCCCGGAGGTGTTGTCTCGGCAGGCCAAGCACCTGCCAGTCCGCTGCTCGCAGTCCTCCGCGTGCCCGTTACACTGGCACTGCCGGCAGTTGGGGAAGCCCCAGTACCCGGGCTGGCAGCGGTCGCAGCGGGGGCCGAAGGCTCCCGGGCGGCACTGGCACTGCCCGCTGTACTGCTCGCAGAAACGGCTCCGGGAGCCCTCCTGGCTGCACTCGCACGCTGCGGGGGAAAGGGAGGCGGCGGCCCGCGGTGTGATGCGGCGCGAGAAACCGGGGCACGTGCCCGACCGCGCGGGGCGGCCTTCCGGGAGACTGCCCCAGCAGGTCCGGCAGCACCTCAACTATGGGGCTTACTTCAGGAATTTTAGATAAAAAATAAAAAGCTGCATTTTTAAGTCAAAACCATTAAAGGAACCAAGTCTTCTGGGAGACTGACCCAGCAAGTCTGGAAAAAATCTGAACTACTGTACACGGCTTAAGGAATTTTGGTTAAAAAATTAATTTAAAAAAGCTGCTTTTTTAAGTTAAAAATATTAAAGAAAGCAAGCACAATTATAGTTAATTGTCCCCTATTAGTACTTCAGAACCCTCAGAATTACAGAATTATCCAATTTGTACTGTATAGTGCGTATGAGGCCTAATCTACAATAATACAACTCTTCTCCCAGTCTATGACTCAAGACCCCGTTTACCTTTAGAGATCTGCTAAGGAGCATGCAAGTTATCTGCTCTGCACTGGCACTCACGCTTGCAGCCCGCTGGCCCGAATCCATAGGTCCCTGGGGCACACTGGTGACATCGGCGGCCTGTGACGTTGGGCTTGCATCGGCACTGCCCTCCTCGCGGGTCGCACTCCGAACTCACAGAGCCCTGGGGGTCACACTGGCATGCTGGAGAGGCGGAGGGAGGGAGACAGGAAGGAGGGGGCAAGCAGAGACAGCACGTCAGGCATCGAGACAATGTGAGGACATAATAGAGAAAACCGCTCAGGACAAAACACGACCACATTCAGTACAGACAAATAGGATATTACAACAATACTATGAAAACAAAGAAAGTACTGATAGTAACTTATTTTTTTTTCCACAAGATGCTGAAACTGTGGCAGCCACTATTACAAGGTCACTAAAGGATTTATATCTTCTGTCCAAAAATTCTTAATCAATCTCAGAATGCTTTAGGGTTTGATATTTAAAAAATAACACAAAATCTACTAATGGACTAATGGATGCAAAGCACACACACACAAACACACACACACACGGCCAGGGCACTCACGCAGAGCTCCATCATGGATGATGGCAGACATGCTGTTGAGGAGCTTGGCGCAGACGTCACTCAGCTGTGGCCTGACCACGGCCTTTGACGCGTCATGGCAGTGGTAGCGCTCAAAGCTCTCCTTGCGGCTAATGGCTGCAGGGTCGCCGGCGATGAACATCTCCAGGGAGGAGTAACGAGGGAGCAGGACTATCTGTAGAGAGACGGGGCCGAGGGCCGAGGGCAAAGAGTGAAACAGAGCACATCGGACTTCCATCCTGCGCGGTGGAACTTGAACTTTTTAAACACCAACACTGCAGCGATGATGATAGAGCACGTCAGTGAAAAGTACACGAGAGAGTGGAATGTTGTTTATAATAAATGGCCAGTTGGTTTAGAAGATATTGAGATGAAGTCTACATCAGAATAGGAACAATTATTTGTTCTGAGGTTAATTCCACTGTCAGGAATAAAGAGAAATAGTACAAAATGCAACATTTGGCAGGTGAGCTTTCCTCAGGTGTTTGTGTTTGAATAGCTGTCGTCAGATGTGTGTGGAGCTGATAAGGTGTGTAGGTGTATCAAAGCAAAATGAACCGCTCCAGGGAAGAGGGCAGGGATCTGTATCTCTCTGCGCTGGAGACTCACCGAGTCAATGAGGATGCTGGCGTTGGGGACCTTCTCCCTGGTGAGGTAGCGGCTGAACTCCAGGCGGAGAGTGTAACTCACTCCTCTCTCCAGACAGATAGGCTGGGGCAGCACCACATACCTGTCACAGACCAACCACCACAATCTGTGAGATGCATGTAACCTGTGCCGGCTAGTAACATGACAAACCTGTCTTGCAGCTCATAAACCTCACCTGAGACCTTCTCATCCCTTCACTCCTCAAGGCCCACTGAAGTATCAGGGTCCACATCAAAGATAAAAAGCAAAAACCTGAGAATGAGCAAGCTGTGGCTCTATTTGGAATCGAAAGTACAGTAGTACAAAGCTGCCAGCAGTAATAATCACACATAAACTGCTTATCCTCAGTAAGATACTTTGGCTTGCTTCTGGGAAATAATCAGACCACACTGGGGGAGAAGTTGAGAAAGGCTGGCATGGAGAGTACCATTTAAAGTTGCATCTTATCCTTACTGTTTTTTTTACTTTTTTTGGTAACAGGCACAACTGAAAACCCTGACTCACACAGTCACGTGGGAATGAAAGGCAACAAAAACCTGCCTGCCTGCTCTGATGGTGAGGTAAACTCCATGGAGACACTTATCTGCTGTTTTCCTGTGGAAAAGTACAGTATCTCTAAAAAGCAAAAACGTACTTCTGTTCTCCAAAATTCAAAGTGACACTAACCGTAAAGACGTGTTTCTGCAAACATGCTAAAAGGAGTCATGAGCAATATTCTTTGAAACTCAGTCGAGCATTTTTGTTAGCACAGATCACTAAAGGACTAAAATAGTGTTTGATTTCAATTCATGCTGCATTTTCTATTTTGAATCCCATATATAGAATAACATGTACGATTCCTCCCAGGGAGGAAAATGTTTATGATATGAACTGTGCTTTGGAAAGAGGTCCTTGCAATTCTATCTGCGATTCTTCAAAAGAATGTTCTCTGTTTTCCCCTGTCCTGTTATTGAATGATCGGTTATCATTTAGCCTACTGATGCTATAAAAAAAGAGTAGCTGGCTACAACACAAGTAATGCTTGTGCTCCACCTCTTCCCTGGTGCTCCTGGTTGGGCCCTGGCCTTTCCTGTGTGGTCATTGTTGAACCATCTACTTCTTGCAACCATGGCAACAGGAAAGGTTACAATCTTTGTAAGATTGGAGGCAGCAGTTGATGACACAGGGGCACTGTTATATTTATTATATAACTTTTCACTTACTAATTTAGTCTTTTTAGCATTCCTTTGTGGGATGGGTTGGGAAGGCTGAAAGCTTGTGATTTCGTTAGGGGCGGAGGGGAGGAGTAGCGGTTGGAGAAAAATTCTTTGTTGCTGTGTTAGTATATGTTCTATTTCTCTACTTGCAAAATGTTAATCAATACAAAAGACTGGCGACAAAAAAGAAAGCCGGAAAAAAATGTCTCTTTATGGCAGTTTCAGAAAAACATGGCCACAGTCAATATACTGTATGAAGGCAATGACTGTAATCATGAGAAGGCGCTGCACCTGACCTGGATGCAGAGGGGAGGGAGACGGATAGCAGGTCGTCCGCGGGGATGGTGTTCCCACAGGGGCTGCTGGTGGGGATGGGTCCTGGCCTCACCAGCGTCACTCGCACCTCCTTCCACTCCTTCGGCAGCTGAAACGCACACGATTACAGAATCACCTTCTCCGCCAACACCTGCTTCAGCCGCGGCACCCTGTCCAGAGGTCAGGGGGTTGGAAATAAAAGCTTGCGTACCTTTTCCTCAAGAAACGGAAAGACGGTTTGTTCTTGTTTCGTTTCTGGAGCAACGTAGGGGGAAGTGTTCTGTCTTCATCATAAGATTTGCAAATGGCGAAAGCAGATAAGGGCTGTGCAGTCTAGAGAGATTTCACTGGCATCACCGCGGGCAAGATAGCTGCAATTCTTCCTGCCTACCTGCCTCCAAGTCAAGTGCAGCCTTCTGGAAGTAATATTCTGTAAGTCACTAGCCTGACGCAGACCTGAGAGAAAAAGTCACCCGTACCTGGGGCTCATACCGGATGAGCATATCGTACTCCATGGAGAAGGGAATGTTGCTGATGTAGAATTCCAGGGTGCTGCCCTCAGGAACCTTGACGAAACCAGTACCAGTCCAGGATGGGGGACGGCCAGGCTGGAGCTCCCTCTCCACCACTGAGCAGCCCTGTTCAAACAGCAGACTCAGGCACACTGGAGCTGCAGCACGCACACACTGCACTGCTCCTCTGAGTTGGCATCCTTGCTGACACTTACGACAGTAACAGAGGTCTGGCAAACATTACATCCAAGATATGGGACACGTCAGTTATCCTTGGAAGTGTCTGACGTGTTACAGAGGCAGACACACATTAATTTCTAATTCTTGTTATCTTGCAAAATTATTTTACTCTTCAGTATATGCGAAACGTGAAAAAAGAGGAGACTCTCAGCTACAAAGTCATTGGTTTCTGGTACAATTATTATTTACGTCCAATGAAAAGAAAATCTGATTCTCATTCTAACAAATTTTCGAATTATCACCAAGTTCACGTCAAAGTCCAAATTTTAAGAGAACCTTTTGTCTTTCCCATTGGTTATTAGAAAATACAGAAGTCAGAAAACCATTTTTTTTAGCTCCGAAAAGAGTTAAGGTTTCAGTTAAGAAAGTCAATGGGAGTTCCTCTCCAAAGAAACACACTGTAGACCACAAAATGTTCTTGGGGCCCCTGTTTGAAGCTTCTTCCTGATGAAAGTGGCTTTACCTGGCCTATGTGTGAAACCTCAGCCTCATAGATGTAGTGGTCCAGAGCCATGAAGTAGAACCCCGACTCCACCTGGGAACACTGGCGACCCGTCATGTGACTGCGACAGCGGCACTGCCCAGTCTCCATGGAGCAGCTGAGGAGAGACCAAGGGGTCGTCTTCAGACTTTCAGCCAATCGTAATGCTGAAGTCATGAAGAAGCACCCTCGCTTCTACACAAGGTGCAGATTCACCCATCCAATCGCTAATTTTATAACCACTTTAGCAAGTACAGGGTTGCAGAGGAGCTGGAGTCTATCCCAGCCAACAACGGGTGCAAGGCAGGATACAGGAAGGGACGTCAGTCCACTGCAGGGCAGACACACAGACACAAAAAGGTTTTTGGACTGCTGGAGGAAAGCAGAGCACTCAGAGATCCACGCAAACACGAGGGGAAGATACAAACTCCACACAGATAGCACCCCAGGACCTGACTCCAGGGCGGCATGTGCCACATTCTGCCCAGTGCAGAATCAATTATGTTCAATTTACTGCCAAAAGAAATGAGGATTGTTTTAGATCAAATTGCCTGCAGATACTGTACATAGATTCTCTAAATGAAACCACACTTAACACAGGACATATTCACAGTATGTGACATATTAATAATATAATGTATAGGATCTCTTTGCTTTTCAAGGCTTAATCTTGTAAAAATAGCAAAGCTAATATGAGTAAATCACAAAATCCTGCACAAATCCATTTTTTTAACCATATTCAAACATTGCTTTTTAAATGTATTTCTGTGCTGTGCTGTATGCCTTTTTTATATAGAAACAGCACTCCAGTTCACATTACATTTTCTCACTCCTTTTTCAAATTTAAACATACTGCTCAAGTTTCGCATTACTTCAGCAGGGCTCCTTCACATATCTGCAAGATTTATCATTAGATTAGTGTGCAGTGAAAGCCAGCCTCTGTTTAGTAGGGGGGGGGGGTCTAATAGGATTCTCTGTTTAACTTTGTTTATTGGGAGTCTTTCATTAATGGGCATATGTCTGTTTTAGTGGGTGTCTCTTTAATGGGGTCTATCTGTTTACAGGGAACCTCTCATAAAAGGAGTCTGGACTTAATGGTGTTTCTCTGCTTATTGGGAGTCTTTCATTAATGAGCATATCTCTATTTTAGTGGGTGTCTCTTTTTAATGGGGTCTGTTTAGAGGGAACCTCTAATAGGGGTCTCTCTGCTTAGAGGCAGTCTGTTCTTAAAGGGGTTCCTCTGTTTATTGGGAGCCTTTCATTAATGGGGTCTCTGTTTAGTGGGCGTTTCAGTTTAGCACAAGCCCCTCTCCTAGCAGGGAACTCTATTTAGCAAGATCACTCACTGGTTGTCAGTGGCTCCACCCACATCGCAGTCACATGCTCGGCAGCCATGAAGGTCATGACTCAGCGCCCAGTGCTCAGGCTAGAGAAAGGAGCAAACAGTTTAGGAACAGCAACCACATTCTACTTTGTCACTTCAACCATTCTTGTTTTCCAAATCCTGTATTCTAAACACCTATGTAAAAAAAACTGGCTCTTAGTTAACAAAGAGAAATTGGATTTACGACTTTGAGTGATTAATAACAAAATTAACCATGGTTTAAGTTTAAAATTACAGTATAAGACCATACAAACTACTTTCAACCTACTGTAAAGTAACTGACCATGTGACAACAGAGGAGTTCAAGCAGAATATGAGATTATATAGGTGGGGCTCCCAAATGCTCTGATAAACAGTGTGGCTTTGTATGAGGCTTGTACATAATACTTCAGAAGCCCACTAAGTAAAAGGGGGTTTGTTTAGTTAGCCAGATTGAATTCAATTTAGTTACAGTATGTATTAGTAACTCTAATTACAATTAGCCTGAAAGCAGACTCCAGAGACACAGGACTAAAGCCTTGAACTAAAATTAGATTAAATCCCCAGTATGGAATGAACTTCCCTGGATAGTGTTACTGGCCCACATAGGAAATGAGGGATTTGCAGAAGGGATTTAGAGAAGCAGATTTTTAAAATGAAGTATTTTCTTTGAAGTAAAAACTACATATAAAATTACCAAGGATCTTCCATGTTTTAAGCTTTAAACCCAATTTTAAACTCAAAGAGGACTGTACAGGTATTTTGTTTTTCAGATTGAACAAAAGTATTGTTGTTTTCAGGCGGACTGGCACTTTTGACGTGTCCAAAATTCCATGTTGCTTAAACAAAAAATAAAGATAAGGTGTGAAATGCGATTCTTGTCCAGTCGTCGCATTTTCTTTGAATAGCCTTCGGATAACCTCGACCACTTTTCCAGTTTCTCACCCTAAACTATGCAGTGTGAATCAGATGATTCACATCATCAGTCATAAAATGGTCTCGAAGTTCATCAAATAAGAGCAAATTGAAGGAATTATTAGATAAATGAGAGGAGAAACTTATGCTTGGACAGCCTCATTGTAACACTCCAAAGCCCCACTGCAACCTCAGCAGGTGTGCAGGATGAACAGGTCATAGCAAACACCTGTGCCCCACATTACCATTTTAAGAGTAGGTATTCAAAACTGGCATAGAGGCAGCTGGAGCTCCTACCAGACACTGGTTGCAGTTGTGGCCGGTGACCAGACGTTTGCAGTAGCAGTCTCCACTGACGGGGTCACACTGAGCTCCTTCAGACACGGTGCCCCGGGGGTCACACTGACAGGCTGGGGGTCAGACATGGAGAAGCACTCTAAGGTTGAGATTACACTCAAACAGCCCAAACAGGTGGCCTGAAGCACACATCCACTCTATGCTACTAAACATAGACTTCCAACACTCATATTATAGATGTTAGTAAATTCGCAGAAAAATAAAAGCTACTTAATGTTTTGATCACCTGTCTTTTCAAGTTTCTCACTCATTTTTTTTTCCCATAGGAGCTCAACACTAGAAAAAGAACTATAAAGAAGGGCTCCTTGACTGATATTAAAATGGACTTCCATCTAAATTCACACAGATGTGATCATTAGTTTCTGTTAACAGAACGAGTAAGTAAGAATACCAAGCTTTGAGAAACAAAACCAAGATCAGCACTAATTTGTTTGTGCCTGGTTTATTTAAGCCCTACACATACTGTACACAGCTGTCTATATTTTTCTAAGAATATGGGAAAAGCCTGTGCTGAGAAAATCATGATTATGTATAAAATGTCTACAGTGCTCCATTTCTTATAATACAACCCATTATGTACAGAATCACATAAAACAGCAAAGATGGGAATTCAGGAGTTCGTGCAGGGAATAAACAGTATGTGACCTTTTACATTTTTTACCAAGAGGTAAGTGTTTATTTTGGTGATGTGAAGGCGATGTCAGCCTGGCATTATGAAAAAGAACCTGTCAATCTTCCGGAGTCATGTATTGTGTTTTTAATCATTCGTGACCAACTCACATCGAGACCTTCTTTTGACTTTGATATGGTAATTGACTGCGTTTCTTATTTCGATTTTATTTTTTGTGCATATTAAACTCCCCTACTGTAAAATTAGTGCACTGATCAGTATCTGTGTGAGATGTCTGGGTCCACTTAGCAAATAAATAATAATTTGGCCTTGGAATAGCAGCAAGGTTTGCGGCAAGCCATAGAATTACAGTAAGTGTTTGGAAAGATTGTAATAATAATCTTTCTCTGGCCTTGAGCTGAGAATAAAGTCCCGCAACTGCTCATCTCCTCTGAGGCAACTCCTTAGGAATGTTGCTGAGACTGGACTCTGATAAACAGGATTGACTTATCACCCTTTTGCAAGTATCCTGACTGATGAATTCATATTTTTCTCTTGTATTGGTTTATCTGGCATGCTTGATTATTGTATTAATAAAATTCTATAATATAATCTCTGAATGCATGTGTGTGCTGTACAGTGCTCTTTGTCCTGATTGATTAATTCCTAGTAGCCATAAGGTATTACTGCTCCAAACCCCTGAATCGCTACAGCAGCTCTGTCCGTTCCCCTGCACTGTCCCTTACTCACGCTGGCAGCCCTGCGCGTTGTCGGCGCTCAGTCCGAAGAAGCCCGGCTTGCACTTGTCACAGCGCGGCCCCTCCACGTGGTCCTTGCAGCGGCACTGGCCAGCGATCATGCCCAGGGCTGAGTCGTCGTGCCCGTCACAGATCCCCCCATTCAGAGAGCCATCTGGGTCGCAGTCGCAGGCTGTGGACGGGAAGAGCTTCCGTGACACACTGGCGCTCACCAGGGAGAGACACTGGCGTGGCACCAATTGTTTTCTTGCACTGATGGTGCAAAACAAATTAATGCCAAGTGCAACCAACCAATCAACCAATCAAAGTTTATTTATCAAATGCACAACGATACAGCGTGCAGCAGTAGTTGCTGGCAATTAAATGTCTTCGTAGTACCAACAAAAACAAGGCATTCCTTGTACTTTTTTGAACTGGAGAATGTCATTTGCAAGATGAAAAAATAATTAGTAGAAACTCAGCTAGGAAGATTTTGCAAAGCAAGACATACTGAAGATTTCCAGCTTTTTTCGTATTAAAGGGAAACTGCAACGCTATTTTCATATTTTTGGGTTAGAAAAAAACAGCCTTGATGAGTGCATTTCAAACTGCAATTAAAGTAAAATGCATACAGTAACTTGTAAAACCTCTAATTTACACCACACAATAGACAAAATGTCCAGGTACGAGCAGTACCATGTTCTGCAATTCAGAACGAGGCAACCACACTTCGGATGATGTGTGCGGCCCTATGACATGGTAAACAAGCAGGCTTGTGAATACATCTCTTTTAATCCGCT
The DNA here is from genome assembly GCF_059453375.1 of Lepisosteus platostomus. Lineage (NCBI taxonomy): Eukaryota > Metazoa > Chordata > Actinopteri > Semionotiformes > Lepisosteidae > Lepisosteus > Lepisosteus platostomus. The sequence goes on from NC_142616.1 coordinate 57,526,226, forward strand.
AGAAATATTGCTTTAGATTTTGAGGCGGTAACAAATACTACTTACGTGTTAACTCTGCATGCAGATCACGTTGGAACATTTCTGCAACGACGCGTCTGCTGCACAGCCTGTATTTATTCGCTCGTACATCGCATTACATTAGTCATTACAGAAACTAGTGAGCAGGAAGGGCCACATTGTGTCGTAATTCGCGAGAGCTCGAATATAAGTTTGTGGCAGCATGGCAGTTCTTTCACAAAGATCCCGATTTTGTGCTTAACTCGAAATGTGTATATTTTTTCGAATAACCAGTCTAAGAAATTGGGACTGCAGTTCCCCTTTAAGGCTTACAGAACTAGACAGAGTAGGGGAGTTTGTGTAAGGACACTGACTCGAGGGAGGCTCATCTCCTTCACTTACCCACACAGACGCCGGGGTCTCTGATGTCCCGGGAGGGGTCCTGGTAGTAGAAGGGTTTGCACATCTCGCAGTTGCGGCCCATGGTGCTGTGGAGGCAGTCGTCACAAACGCCCCCGCTCACATTCCCTGTGGCCTGGTACACCGCCATGTCAAAGTGACAACGGCTGGAGTGACCGTTGCAGTTGCATTCTAAAAAGCGACAAGAGCACACGCTTAGACCTGCCTGGCTTGTGGCCACACTTCACCTTTAATGTTTTGAGCTGCTTTACAAATACAGAACACCGGAAGATTACTTTCCAAGACCTCAACATTATAATTTCACAAAAAAAAGCTGATGACAACATTACTCGGTTCAGGCTCAATGTCTTAGGAATGTTGTTGACACTAGACACTGAGAAACAGGATTATTGGTATCTCTTGTAATCACTGGGTGATTATCAGCCTTTTGTATGTATTCTTACGGATCCATTCATACTGTATATTCTGTAAAGGATGGAAAATCAGAAAGTACAATCTGGTTGGGGTGTTGCATTAATATCATATTATATTAAAACAAAAGGACAAATAGCTTTTCTTTAATTCTCCTAACTACTACCCAAAAAATTATAATGTGTCCGCATTTCATTGACTAGTCTTATTCTGAGGCTCATGTTTTATTTCTGAAGAGATCTATTTAGGAATATAGAAAAATGTTATTGGAAAGGGCAAACCGACATATTTCTAGCAAAATTTTCTAAGTTTCTTCAGCTTCAGAAAATCCCATCTGAGTAAAGCAACATTCACTCGAGATACAGTTTTCACTAGAGATGTTGAACTTCCTGATGCTTTAGCTGTTGTTGGATTAGCTTGGAAGCTGCTTGACTTCTCATCCGTGTTGGACCCTGAACACAACCCTGGAAACAAAGGCCTTATTCATCAATATAAATAAAATACTGCCTGCCAGGCTAAGCCATCCAGGGCCCTTTTGGATAATGGAGAAGAAATGTTCAAGAAAGTACTACAGGAACTTTAAAATTTCTACCCCGAAACGGGGGTGTGACACCTCAGAGTTCTACGGTGCTGTTTTCTTAAGGGGAAGCATAAAGGTCAAACGTCACAGTGGCGGTCCAGACTCACTCTCACAGGCGTTGGTGTTCCGGCCCTCAGCAGGCCTCCAGGGCCGGTCGTTGTAGAAGTCTTCACACTGTTCGCAGTTCAGGCCCTTCGTGTTGTGCTTGCAGACACACCTGCCATGTACCTTGGAAACACATTCCACAAGAATCGATTGCGGTTCCCCCCCAAACATTTCCGAATTGCCTTCCTTGCCTTTATTACCACCAGCTCTTATTATTTTGCTGTTTATTTTGTTTTATTCTAACAATCCAGATTGCAGAAGAGTAACCTGGTTCTTATGCCATTCCTATATTGAAAATCAGATGTTACCATGCAGCATATACTGTATGTATCTCATGTCAACACCAGTACTAGAGTTTTCTGGACAATTTCTGTAAGTCAATGTCAGACCCGCCCCCTTCCAGTGAACAGACTCACAGGGACACCTTCAACAAGTGCTCTCCACAAAACCCACAGGATTCCACAATAATACTCATTTTCACTCAGTTATACTCATATATAATTTAGAGGGAAAGAAAGCAAGACTCTAACTGCACAGAAGTTTCCTATACTAGAGCTTTTACAACCTAAAAACTGCAGGGTTTTGCTTTTACATGAACTCCCAATGTGATTTTATGCACATTTACTCCAAAACACTAAACTTCAAATACCCAACACCTGGTACTAGTTAACAACAGAGCATGCAGCTTATAAAATCAGAATGGGCTCAGACTGCTATACCACGGGTGCCTTGTTGTTTGTGATGTGTCATTTGGATCTGGATTAATCTATGTGCACAGCACAGGGCCTTCGCATGTAGAGCGCCACACTGCCCTCACCATGCCCTCGATGTCATCCCTGATGCCATCGATGGGGGCACACTCTGAGGCGTGGCCATAGCAGAAGCAGTTGCCCCGGACCACCAGCTCATATATGGCGTAGTAATACTTCTCCTTGATCTCTACGCGCGAGTCCAGCAGGTTGTCTCCCAGCGTGTGCAGCTTGGTGAAGTTCACACGCAGGTTGGTGATCTTCAGCTGGTCTGGAGGGAGCGGACAGGAAAAGGAGATTAGACCTGAGAAGGTGCCTTGGCGCCCTCCTCGCATGGAACACAAGAAGTCGGGCAGCCCATTTCCACAGGGGTGACACTTGGAACCCACACGGCTGGGAGGTTAGAAAACTGAGCTCATTGCAAGTTGCCTACCAGCTCATGAAATGTTTCCCCTTTGCATGATGCATGATGCCAAAATGTTCATTTCTAAACATGGTCAAGTGTTTCAAATATCTTAGATATCCCCGTTTAATGTATCAAATTTGAACTATCCCTATTGCCTTATCGTCAAATCCGGAGATACCCGCTAAACGTAACACAACACAGACGAACCGCAGGGAAAGTTTGGAATCTACAGAAGGACAACCATGCTTGAATGCTTTGAAATTGAGCACGGTATAGCACACCGGTTTAACCCCCTAAAAGGAGCTCTTTCCTAACATCTGTATTTTCCAAAATGTGCTGTGATCCAAGAAAGACATAAAACAATTTCCATGACACTTCTGCAAGCATTATGGAAGAGAATGTTCAGATATCTCCCTGACCTCTGCTAAACCACACTTCTGTTCACAAGACATGCACTACCAGCTCAATCGCTGAGCTTCCTGCTTGAGGGAAGCACCCAAAATGAGACCGCAGGCAGAAGGAACTGGCAGCCACCCAAACATAACAGGCCCAAAGTTTAACTATACATGGGGAAGGTAGCAGAGCCAGGCAGAACAAAACAGATGTGAGCATCACGAGGGAAGAAACATAAACAGAGTGGCTTGGCTACTGTTTGTTTGTTAAGACTTTAAATATGGACGTAATCTAAATACCAGAGCCTACAGTAGTTCTGTCACAGTCCATCTATTCTCCATACATTATTCAGAAAAGTTATGTGAATTGTAATATCAAGATAATTATGAAAAAATAGATACTCTCTCTGAAATATGAGCTTTGACAACCTGAATATTCCACTTTATGGCCAATTATATTAAACATGCCCTTGCTATTTGGAAGGATATTATACAAAGAGTATCATGAGAACATCATCAAATGCTCTCAATTAAAAACAATAAATGTTAAATTTTGGCTTTTAAAAAGCTGTTACATATAAACACAGGCATTTAAATCTGTGTATATATAAAAGGCAAGTAGTATGCATTGTATACAGTACAGTGTATGCAGTATATTGTATAAAAGGAGAGAACACAATTTAGAACGATAAAAACTCCAATGCACTCAAATAATACAAACATTTAAAAAGAAGATGACAAACTTCAGATGAAAGATATTACAGAATATTAAAGACTCTTCAAACACCACTATCATTACAAATTAATCAGAGCAACTTTGCACTTGTCATTTTATGAGACCTTGACAAGACAGAAAACAAGTGTACTGTATATCCCAGGTTATCTAGGGCTTGGAAAATAGATATAATATCAAGTTCTATGAAATGTCTTGATGTCTTCAAGCAGCCAGTCACACAGACAAAAAAAATGTAAAATGAATTATTTGGATTTGGTCATTATGCTAGCTTTTACGTTTTGTCACACTAAAACCCATTGGTTATTATCCGTGTTATGATTCCCCCACAATAAATGCCTTACAAATGAGACCCACAGTTACAGTATGTCTGAAATGGACCCAGTGGAAAATGAGAGTATTTACTCCTTGTGTGGGTAGACCATAAAGAAAGTATAAAAAAACAATAAAACAATAACATTAAATATATCGACACGCCTTTTCTTATCTCCCCACATCCTTTCTCATAGGCTAGACTGTTTCCACACCGCGAGTGAAGGAAATACAATTCATTTCCTTCACATAAGGAAGTTTCACTTAAGTCTTGCTAAAACAATAAGACAGGAATGGAGTGGAACAAAGCTACTGTACTTACATACAGCCATAGCAGAACTAAAGTTATCAGGCAGAGTTTATTGATAGAAGCTGAAGGGTGAAACCTAACAATGGATCTGTTCATTATCCTTTGCCACCTTAAAACTCATCTTTTCATATTGCACCTGAGAGTGGTACACCCTGTCTACACTGACTCCCACAATTCATCATCAGAGCTGCATTTGATCTTGCTGTTCACCAGCTGTGTTATTCATTCTGTGCCTTGTAATAAATGACTTACATCAATAGCTAATGATATAACAAAATATTATTATAGGGCTCTATCTCAGCAACTATGTAACTGAGTTTAACTAGGTTGCAGTTGCCTATGGAAAATGTGATGGTTCATCATATAAATTATAATATGATTATTGTACAGTACATGCTGTATGTGACTCTTGGTAAAGATGTCTGCAAAAATGTAAACAAAATCACACAGACAAACTACATATCTGGAACTGTACTATATGTCAGACCATAATTCATTAAAAATCCATGTAACAAGAAATGGAGGTAGTGTAAATAAAACAAAATCCATCCTAAATGTAATCTCCACATACAGTATCTCTACATTTCTCCTGGCTCGAATGGTACAGCTGGAAACTCAATTATTGCGTTTCTTCAAGACAACAATTTTTTTTAATGTTCTGCAGCCACCAATGTACACTAAGCAAGCAGATTCCATTTATTTTATCCAACCATCAAACTCTGCTGTAGCATATGAAATAAAATCTTACTCCGGCATGTACTGCAAACTCAGTTTTAACCTGCACAGGATACTGAAATTCAGCTCTCGTTTTTCAATTTTTCTAGGTAAAATGTGTTTCTTATCAGAACTTTCACTGCCTGTTTGTTAGAGTTTAAGGCAAGCTACTGATAGACACAAAGAGAAATTAGTAAATAAGTTTGCACTTCTTCTAGGAAAAGAAACTAAAACAATTAAACAATTTCTACAATTGTAGCTAAATGTGAGTCCCATTTTCTAAAACAAGTGTAATGTTTCAATGCTTATAAAATGATTCAGTTTTGTGTTAAGTTAAAACATAGATGGCAACTTTATTAAAGAAGATAAACAGTCCTTCTGACCACAGAATACCCATTAAGATCTGTGTTTGTTTATCCCAATGATGCAATGCAAACCAACACCCCCCCCCCCCCTCACTGTTTCAGACTGTACTTACTCTGAATGTTAGGGCTGTAGGGGTCTTTTATCGGGATGGATGGATCTAAAACCCTGTAAATCACCTTGAAGAAAAAGAGAACAGATTTTCTCATTAGAAGGGAGCGCAGTGAAAACGTACTAGTCAGTGCTTCCACACAGAAACAATAAAATTTAAAGATGAGACCAGGGCATGCAGTTCAGCAGAGCTCTCCACATCCTTACCGCCGATTTAACTCTGTCGAAAGGCCATATTTAATTTTCAGACACCTATCTATATCTGTGCTGCTCACCTCTCCCTCAGTAGAAGGTTCGATGTCTGAGTACCTTGACTCGCAGATCACGTCATCCACCTTGCGCTGGGGACCATGGGAGATGCCAGGGAAGACGCTGGCACAGTCATAGGCAAAGTAGCGGTACACCTGCCAGGTGCGCCCAAAATCAGCCGAGCGTTCGATCAGCATGGCCGCAGGGCGAAACGTCTGTCGAAAAAAAGAATGGCCAGGATTCACAATATTTCTGCTTCAACTGTTGCCGTTTTCCAATATTGTCTTTGCTATAAAATATATATATTATTGTACAGCACCATGACACATAGTATAAGAAGACCTATAGGTGTCGTGTGTAGCACTTTATTCATATATGGTCACTGAAAAGAAACAGTGAGAGACGCTGATTTGAAAATGTATCCTTCATCACATCAACAGTTTATTACTCCTAAACAATGAAATAACAGAGCAATAGCAGCATCCTTTCCTCTTTCTGGGAAATGGTGTCAGGACAGATAGGCAGATCTCTGCATTGGCAGATCTAAATTCTCCAGAACGAGGTGCAGGAACAAGACTCGGGGTGACTGGAGCAAAGACTCACCTTAAAGGTCATGATGAGGTGAGTGAAGTGGAATTCAGCCTCCAGGTCCAGCTGGACACTGACTTCAGACTTACCTAAAACCACAAACCAGACATGAGAATGTCAGCCTGCTTTTAAAGCTTTAATTAGCATTATTAACTGAATCACAATGGGGAAGCCATCTGGTGATCCCTTTTGCTCTAAGGACTGTTATCATTTATTTCATAAAGTAAAGATCATATTCTGACATCAAAGATTACTTGGCTTAATTTTCCTACTCCCACACCATGACTATCACACATTTCATCCACTGGGCACATGAGCTACTGATGGCATCCATCCACAGCTAAATGTTTGCATAGACAATCATGAATATTCTGCACTGTTCTATACTGTAGCATATTTGAGTGAGCTTCTCCTCATCCCACTGTCCAAAGCTGTAGACAGAATGAATTTATGAGTTCCAGAGAACATGCACTTACTGTGCTCATTACAATTTACAGCATGATTCTACAGTATGTCGTGTTCATGTTGAAATGACGTTTAATAACTATGCTGCTGGCTATGGGATCAGTTAAGACTTATGATCCATCGTAAGTAAATACTTTAAAAAATGAAATGTCTGTCTATTAAGATTTGCCTGGAAGGCATCCTCAAACGGGAATGTAATTCATCTGATAAGATCTTGCCACCCATCATCTGAGGACAGGAGATACTGCACTGAATATACTGTAATCACTAAATTTCTCAATCTATGGTCACATTAGTCAAAGTAGGAACTGTAGCGATGACTGCTAGTTCACCCACAAATTTGTTGGATTATACATTTTAGCATCACTGGTATTATTCAAAAGACAGGGAATAAAATTGAAACAGCATTTACAAAAATCTACAGCTTTTATAATGAGCCATGAACTGTGGTTAACCTGTGCTCATGCGGGACCAGAAAACAGGAAGGAAATGTGGGCTTTTTTTGGAAGTCAGGCCCATGAATGGCACTATTTTTCCACTGGTTGCTCCTTTATAAGTCCCCGTGTTCCTAAAAGCAGAGTCATTACGTTCCGAAGCTCCCCGACAGAGAGACAATGATCGGATTGATCGCTCGGGGCAGCCCTGCCATTCTTGGCACCTCATCCCGGCAGCGCCCCTCCAGCCCGGAGAGGCCAGGGAAACGGCGGAATCTCACAAGGACAAGGCCGGCATTGACAGAGCGGCAGAAGCTTCTGCAAACAAACCCCACCGCGACAGCTGCCCACAAGGGCACAGCGTGGTGGCATTCGGAACAAGAGCCTTGAGGTCACAAGCTCTGAAAGCCTTTTTTGTAACTGGCCAGCAGATCCTTTTGGAAATCACTTAAATCAAACAGTCAATAAAAGTGGCTATTTCCAGTGCACTGACCTTTATAATGTTCAGGACAGTTCATCGCAATGTGAAGGGCTTTAGCATGGGTATAACTGTACATCTTTAGTCCCTGTTTGAATGTGGGATTCATGATGAGTACCATTAAAACTGACAATGACAACCATATTACACTGTATTAAATATACAGGGGGGTGAAATCAATATGTTTAAATTATCTTTCCCTCTGTGATCTTCCGTGCAATAGACTGGTGTTCAACTTTGGGCAATGTAATGAACTGGTGTTCTATATGGTGCCCTTTGATAGACTGGTGTTCTACCTGGTGCCCTTTGATCAACTGGTGTTCTACCATGTGCCCTGTGATAAACTGGTGTTCTACCATGTTCCCTGTGATAAACTGGTGCTCTACCTGGTGCCGTGATAGACTGGTGCTCTACCAATCGCTTTTGATCAACTGGTTCTTCCATGTGCCCTGTGAAAAACTTGTATTCTACCAAATTCTCACAGAATCACCTTGTATACTTTTAAGAAAGACGGTGAGTTGCTGCTTTTATCCAGTACAAGTAGCTTTCGAATAAGAAATGGATGGATTTAAAGAAAAAATGCACCGTCGTGAGCAATAAAAAAGCAAGCAAATCTTTTTGCTTTAATGTCACAGTTTTGTATTTTTTTCTCATCTGAACATGAACGATGTTAAACAAAGTACTGTACATGGAAAGGGCAAGATCCCAAATAAATATGCCACAGTGAGACATTGGAATATTTCTCTATGGGCGTCTTTCAGATGTTAGAAACCTTGTATACCTGCAATGCTGTCACTGCATTCGTGTTCAGTGCAATTCAAAGACGCCTTTTTTAAGGTTGTGCTTAATGCTGAAATGAAGCCTAGTCTGTAATTAATAACATCTGTGTTAGCTCAGCAGCATGAGTAATTGACGACATGGTGCATTTCTGTTCAATACAAGGGACAGTGCCTTTGAAGTGAATCCAAGGGCTTTTAATAGTGGGCTGTTGTAGTTCGCAGCTCAAGAACAGCAGTGAAGAGCTGTCAGGGGCCAGACAGGCTCCAAACTTACTGAGCTCTCCAGCTCCTAAAGAAAATCCTCTCATCCCCTGTCTCATCAGTTTTTTATTTAGAATCACCAATTATTTCTGTTATATCCACGCAATTTGTGTGTTTTTTCATGCTTACAGTAATAGTCCTCACCACTGTGCACAGAAGAGAACTAGGAAGTATGGAACGATTCTTCCGACTAACTTCTACCACTAAATAAACTACCACCATCTTTTGATACATCACAGGTACCACCACACTGTACTGGGGGCGCAGATTGGATGGGACAAGAACAACATCCCTCACCAGCAGCACTACATGCATGCAAATGCCCAGGAGGCCACCAGTGGTCACTGTATTCCTAAGAGCCAAGGGGACATTGACTGATTATTCTCACCTTACCTTTGGTGGTGTTCAGCCAACTGTGTGCCAATGCACACAGTTGGTTAATGATACAGCCCAGGCTCAAACGCATAATCACAAAGCACCTTTATTGGTTGAGCCACTCCAGTTTCCTAACTTCGCTGTGCTTCCTATTTCTTTGTCAATGTACCGAAAATCCCTTGAAAATCTCTTGAAATCAACTAAATATGAATTTACTGTAATGATTAAACAATACACTGAAATGTTTTTGAAACATGGTTTGGAACTGTCCCTTTGAAAGACTAGAGTATTTTATTCAATTTAACTCTTTTAGATTATTATCTATTTTCTGTCTACTAAAATTAAGATATTTTGCTGTTTTTTTAGATTCTGTACAACATTGAATCAAATCTGGGAAAGAGATTTACTGTATTACTATTGACATACTCATTACAATGTCAGTGGAAATACACACGAATAATGAGGCAGCAAATGTAAAAACGTCAGACTCGAAGGGAATTCTAACTCTGCCCCTGAAAGCTTAGACACGAGGCTTTTTAACGTGAGAAATCCTCAAGCATTTCATTGGCAACAGGTGTAAAGAGCCACACAAACCAAAATTGCTGACCATTCTCAGACTGCCACCAGGACTTCTTGCGATGTGGCTTGAAGGTGGTGATGACATTCTCAATGCGGTGACTGATAGTGTTGTATACGGGGTCATAGGGTCGCCTTGAGTCACAATGGAAACACTTCTTCTCATCCTAAAGACACAAGACAACAACATGACAATCTATAGGTAAAACCTTTGCCAATGCAGTATCTTCTTCTAGTTTGCTTTTAACTTCTAGATATACAAATCTGTTTTTGCTAATTATAATTCATACTATATATAGTACATACAGTATATAGCACTGTTTTTGCTCATGGTTGTAACAGGCCCCTTCCAAATGTCTTGTGAAGGAACACTTATTGCGAGTATAAAGTTGGTGTTTAGGATTCCTCTCAACGTAAATCAAATTGTCAGTGTTTTAGTACCCCTAATTTCATGGTTATTGTGAGATGTGAATGAACACAGGATTAAGCAGTGACCGCATCAATGGATCGAGGAAATTATTTTTAAAAAATGCATAATTATGTTTAGTATAAACAGACAGTAGTCCCTTAAGCTTTACTATCCAATCTTACAGTCAATAAACTTGTGTAAATTTCCAGGCAAAATGAAAAAGAAGATTAAACAGAATATTGGAAATCAAAATACTGTAATTATGTAGATACTTTGTGGTAACTTTCATGTCAAAATGTCAACAGCAAGTGAAAGTCTCACTTCTCCAGGGTAACTTCTACTGTGATGTTTAACTAGAGCTGTTGCCTAGGTGACGTGAGGCCCAGTGAACCTGCCTGTAGGTGGCTGACAATGCAGTAGGGCTCTTTCCTCCGCAGGCCACAGGTGGATGAGGCCTTGAGATTCTTCTCCCTGCCCACCAGCAGGTCCCCAGTGGCTGGGTAACAGCTGCCATGGCTGCAGCCATGGGCCAGGTCAGGCTCCTGGGCAAGACAGCTGGCCAGGGCTGAAACAAAAAAAGAACCATTACCTCCAAGGTCCCGGAAGATAGACTGAATTGTTGTGCTTACCATGAAATAGGAAATTAGTGTATTTCAGGATTATGTGAAACTGCTAAGTAAATCACAAGCCAGATACTGTAACCTTGTAGTTTCAAATCATGGAGATAAATTAGGTGGTCTGAAAATTGCAGGCAGAGGACTGTATGGGAGAAATGCTAAAGTAGGTTTGCCAAGGTTAGAGAAACTACTTTAGATATAGAAAGATTGTTTTCCTTTCATAAAGAGAATAATGCTACAGTTTTTTATAATATATAGTATAATATAGTATATATTATATAGTATAGTATAATTTAAAAATTGTTCATAAACTTGTTTGAATGTTTGAATGAACTTTCAAGACAGACAAGTTCAATGGTTAAAAAAACAAATTTTAGAAAACTATAACAACATACAGTAATAAGGTGTAACGTAAAGGGTAGCAGAACATACTCATTCTTTCTATACTGCATTCCTATTGCAAACCAATGGGGTTGTTTCGATGCAACTATGCAACTCAAATTCATAACCAGCCACAACTGAAACAAATTCTACAAATTAGCTTGAACAGTACAGAAATCATTCACAAACAAAAAAAAAGCAGCTTTCAGTTAGGCAGATAATGGTTATGTGCCCTATTGAGGGGAAATGATGAACTCTGACCTCGTTTCCATAATGTTCTATAAATCCTGCTCACTTCTCTCTTTTTGCAATTGATAACCATCTTTCCTGCTCAGAAACACTGGGAGTTGAGGTACTAAACAAATAGCAAATCTTTATTTCATTAGATAAATCAAATGAGAAAAAAATATTTACAATGTTGACCCTGAGAGTATCTACAGTATTTATACAGTTTGCCGTGTTGATTGGACAATGAAGCACTTTGCTCAAGGGCACGACAGCAGTTCCTCAACTTGGATTCAAACCCACAACTGGCCAGTAACAGGGCCAGAGCCAGAGCCATTCTTCCCCAATTCTCTGCAATGCAGAGAGATGGAGTGCCTTAAGATGATACTAACATTTAAGACTTTCTTCTCAATTATGTTTCTTAAATATTACAAGGTGGCCACAATAGAAACATAACTTTTTACATTTTTTAAAGAATAACAATGAGATGAAGAGGAAAGAAATGAAAAATGAAATTCAGGAAAAGAAGAGAAAAAAACAAAAAGCACACAAGTGCAGTCACAGCTATATCAGGATTTACCATAAATAAGTTCACAGTGTAATTATAATTAATGGTTTTAATATAATTAATGGTTTAAACTTATATACTTAAGTAAATGATAAACACCCATTGCCATCAGTTCCTCTTGAAAAAGCCCTTAATTATGGTCCCAGTTCAATTAAATTGAATCTGAGATCAGATCTATAGACACAGGAAGACCACATTCAACACTAAAAAAACAGTTAAAATTCAAAGCAAATGATACTGAAAGAGACACTCTCAAGTAAAAAGGCTAAAATTCTTGCTTTATTACTGGCAGATTTGAATTAACCATCCCTGAGTTTTAACAACTGCAGAAAAACAAAAAAACTCCAGTTTACAGAACTACATATTTAGACTTGTTTTATGATGTTTCATGATCTAGAAAGTCCAAAGCTTCATCACAGAACAGACACAAAGCCTACTGTAATTTGTATATTAAAATATTAAATATTAGAAAATATCTTGAGTGACCATGAAATCAGTTATGAATCGTTGAATAAAATGACACTGAAAATATTTAATCAATATCGTTTATTTTTCTCAAAACATATGATAAGTTTCTTTTACAGAATACAGGCATTCAACACTGAAAGTTTCTGACAAACACACCATTGTGGTTTGCAGAAAAATACAATACAGACGTTGCCCTTACAGTTGACAAGAGACGGCAGATCCTTATTTTCTCAGCAGCTTACTGCCTTAGAGAGATTAGCAATGCCGCAGCCTGAGTGTTTTAAAATAAACTTTTATGGTGCTAGGCGGATGTTAAGCATTCCAGTCTACATCCTGAAATACATTTCTTTAAAGGGTCTGGGGCGTTTAGCAGTCTAGCAGGGTTAGAAGGCAGGGGGTGGTAAGGCAGATATCTTGTTAACATAGTTCCTGACAGTAACAGGTGCTCCTCACGTTGAACCTGCTGGAACAAGTCTGAAATAGGAAAGAGGAACAAAAAAGGTCTAGCTGTTCTGGTTCCTAAGTGATTCAGCCAGCGAAGGTGTTCTCTCAGAGTGCTGGCTGAACCTAGGCCAATCCTGAAGAGGATTCTTCAAACAATGGCACAGGATTGGCCGAATGCAAACTTGGATGGCCATTAGTCCTCCGGGGTTTCCTGCAGGTTTCAGAGCAACAATGATTTCTGGGAGCAGCCTGGAACTTGCATGTTGGCAGAGATGTCTGCGAGAGAGCGTTGCTCATTCAGTCAGGACTAGAGTAGGTCTACTGCAAGACTCTGAAGACTCAGCAGCATGTGATGAAGGGATCTCACAGAGTGTATTGAAGGAATGTTTCTTATTCTCCTACTGCAGGAAAGACATTGAGGCATGAAGCCATATGTTGCATGAAACAACTTAATGCCAAATAAGATCTGCATTAAACAGAATAATAAAAGGAAAGGGGGGGCAGTGATTTGCACTGTCTCATGGCACTGGGCCCTGGGTTCAATTCCAGACTTAAGTTGCTCTCTGTGTAGAGTTTGTGCGTTCTCCTTGTGTTTGCATAGGTTTTCCCATTGTCCAAAGATATAGTAGTAGGTTAATTAACTTCAGGGAAAATTGGCCCTGGTATGAGTGTGTGCCTGTCAGTGTTTTTTGGTCTGTCTGCCCTGTAATGGACTGGCGTCTCATGCAACCCTGAATTGGCAGAAGTGGTTAGAACACAGATGGATGGATAAAAAACAACCAATATGCTAGCTGTATTTTAGAAACAGCCATAAAAGTTCTACTCTCCAGAATTTTTATATTGAGCCTTTTGAGTTGCTAAAATCTAAAGTCCTGCCTGTGACCCCTTTCACACAAAGTTCCCTGAATTGTCCAACATTAATCTGAAAATTTTGAAAATGCAACTCAGCTGACCACTGCACATCCTCCCAGATTTGTTTTCTTTATCACGAGTATTCTGGAATTCAAAGGGCACAGCACAGACACCAACCAGAAGGAGAACAAACCACCGGCACTGACAAACCACCGTCACTGACAAATGAAAAGCTGCTGGTGCACAGCCAAGTCATAACCCACCCAACCCAGAACACGCCCACCTCCCTCACCCCTGTGGCCCTCAGACTAATTCTGAGCTTCCACCAGAGCCTGAGAGGCAACTGGTGAAGGGCAAAGTCTGGACTGGAATCCGATCTCCTTCAGTAGCAAACTCATTCTGCACAAAAGAAAGAAACGTTCAGCCAGGTGACTTAACAAGAATCCCTGAGCACAACAATCTTTTGCTTTCTATTGTGAAGTTGCCACATTCTATGAAAAACTCACCAATGCAGGTCTTCACCCAATCTTTTCCCAGATCTTTACCCAATCTAAAGTAAAAGGATGTTCAATCTGGATAATCGGAAGCAAGCAGGATAGCTCAATAGAAGAAAGGACTCCTGAGAGAATTTCTGAAACCTTTCCATGAGTTCTCCAAAGGGAAAGCTCACAGTATAACCAGTCTTACATTTAAGAGCGTATTAGGCTTTCAGCTCAAATCCTCTGCTCATTTCACATTTAAGCATATTGTATTTGATGTGCCTTGCACTCTTACGCAGACTGTGGTTCGCTTTCACAGAAAACAAAACTGAAGACATATAATGCTCTTTGTGTTGCTGACCTGGTACCTGTGTCTGTACCCTGACCTGCCGGTCGAGTCCGAAAGCAAATAAAAAACCTGTCTTCACTTGCCTTCTTTTCTTAGCTATCAAGATAGACAGCCCTTTTCTTCCTTTTCGGTTCTGCTAGTCAAAAGATCAAATAAAGAAAGGAAAGTCAACAATGAAGACTTCCTCTGGCATTCCACTGAGTAAAAAGAACAAGGGAAAAGGCACTTATCCCGAAACAATAGAAGATCTTCTAAGAAACATTTACCAGCTTTGCTCTCCGTTAATTTCCCCCTTGTTACTAACGATTAAATGAGAATAATTAAGCAGACCAAATTTTATGGGTTTCAGAAAGTCAATTTAAAGGAAACAAAAAATACAACAACTCTACACTACATCAATCACAGCTCAATTGTCCGTGATTACACGTCTCAGAGGAGCATGACTCTTCAGGGCAGTTTCACCCAATAAATTACAGTGCAGGGAAATTGTTTTAAGATAGATTCACAAAAGACTTGCCAGTCAGTTCTAATGGTCTTTTGATTGCTCATATGGATAAAGTACATACAATCTAGTACAGTATGTGAATGTTAGTTCTCATACACAGATAAACTATCAGTTCTGCAATAATATTATCTTGGTTTCCCTCCTGTTTAGAGCATACTTCCTTGGCATTTTCGGTTCAGTCCAAATTACTATAATGACAGTGCAATCAGGAATCTTGTTCAACGATTATTACTAATTGCTGTGGCTTCTCTGTACAATAAGTGCTAAAAAAATAAAGTTAGTTACTGTAAATGGCCTGAGTTGTGCAGAAGGCATGTAAATCTCTTCCTTCCTTAAGATTAGGCTCCGTTTTAGGCACACCAGGTCTTTGGAACACTTTCTTTGAGACAAAAATGAAACACGATGCAACATGATATCTATTATTATAGCTGCTACTTAGCCAATCAAGGCTGCAATTCGGGCCTGCACAGTGTGCTGCGTTGTTACTGTATATCCGGTTTCTCTTCTTCTTTAGAGATGGCACACCAACTCTAAACCTACAGCTACTCTTATCAAGTTCCTTTCCAAAGACATTGTTCTTTTAACTAGCTGATAAAGAGAAATATAAAACAAATACCCCCCCCCCCATAGCACACACACACATCATAGTGGAATGTCCAAGGAAAAACTGTTTATCAGATTTTTTAAATAAATGTGGGTGTTGCAACAGTATTGTCTTATTTTCCAGCTTTTTCAACTCCAGCTTGTTAAACATCCTGCTGAGTAGGACTTTACTGATTCACTGCTGTAGGTGTGCAGCTTTGACAGCTTAATAATTTAACACCGATTTAATACCCCTTTATATTTCTTTGCTAACTCCATTAGGATGATTATTCCAAAGTCGGTTTTTGCTGGATTAATTTTCACTGTGTCCCATTATAACACACAAAGCACAAATAACCTAGAACCATGCAGTCAGACTTGGATGTGTCAAGTGCCTGTAGGCTGTAAATGAAGACAGACCGCTCTGAACATAAAAAACACAAGTCACACATTTTACAGCTCATGATATATAGTATATTGTAACACTTCAAGCAAAATAACTGAACTAAAAAGATCGCAGTGCTTCACGTCCACTGATACATGAACAGCTGCTTTTCATTTTATTCCTCCTACAGTATATCGTACAACAGCCAGTCAAATGGTTCTTCCTTCTTGTCCTGTATAACAGTTCAGCAAGAGAAAGCAGAGTCAGTCAATTGTTAGTATTCTTTTTACCCATAAATGGGCAAATGCTGAGGTATGCAGCTCTCTGCTCAGCTGAGAAACACCTTCAAACCACGCTCACTTGGCAAAGTAATGGCACTGGCCAACATACCATCTGTTCTTAACCACTTTGGTAATAAAAGTGTTGAATATAATGAGAAGGATGAGGATTTGGAGAAGGTATATATCCTCAACCCATATGTTATCTCAACTAAATATCTGGGTATGCGATAAAATTCCAGAGTAACATTGTTTTCCTGAATTTTTTCGTCAGCCACAGGGAAACTGCATTTTATTATTTTATTATCAAAAGACTGCGGCAGACATCATTAAATGCTCTGGTGAACAGATCTAAATGTCCAGAAGACAAGAGGTGAATCTGATTTTAAACAAATTTCAATGTCTCAGCGCAAGTTTTCAAATGGAACTGGGCGAAACTGAATTACTGTACTGAGCCCTCCCCTAACCTACTAGTCTTCCCAAATATTCCAGCTAATCTCCCTGTCAGTGTGAGAATTTGCACTGCAAATATGATAAAGAGTCAGTCTTTGTGGAGGGCTCACCCTCTGGTATGTGCAGTTATTAAAGCTGAGAAAGCAGCCTGGCCATAATCAACAGAATGGGATTTAAGGAAGCATGAGTTGTATCAACTGGACTCTGAAGGCAGAGCAGCTGTCTCTGCAGTGTAACAACACAGACCAGGCCTTCTTCCAACAAAATGCATTTCTTACCATTCTTTTATATCCAGTCCCTTGAAAACGTCTGGACCCAACAATCTGCAGTTGAATGCTGCACAGCTATATGACAAGTGGCATTTTAAGAAAAACTTTACAAAACTAAAATCAATGAACAGAGTTTGACTTCTCCAATGTTCTTCCAGTTAGTTACATTTTTATGCTGCACGTCTTTGGATTTTCACATTCCCCCCAAAAAAGGTTCTTCTGCAGACCAGTTATTTACAGACAAGTGTGACAAGTGGATGACAAATTCAAGACCAGCTGGGAAACTGTAGAAGAGAGCTGGTTAGCTGTCACTTACTTCCTAAATAGCCAGGGACGTCACCTCGGATAAAAACAGCAACTCTTAACCACCCTGTTTGCATCGTTTCTGTCTCTTTTGTTTAATGGGCACCTTCTGAGAGACATTTAAATCAATTTTTACTCAGACCTTAGTGTCCATACATTTGGAAAGAAACATTTAAGTATTATTCATATCTATTTTTTTTAACAAGCCAGCAGAAAGAGTCTGTGTGCTGGGAAATGAGCGCTATTGGCTTCTGTAGGAACCTCCTGGGATATATGTAACCCACTTGTAGTCCAAGAAACTTTGAATTGTGCTTCACAGATGCTGAGCACAAATGACTAACTTCAGTAAAATTAGAAAATTCACATTGCCCAGAGGGATCGGTTTGACATCAGCATTGATTATATTCAGGGGCTTCCTGTGTAGCTCAACTGGTAAAGGCCCTCAGCCAAATGCAGGCTGAGATCAATGGTCACGGGTTCGAATCTGGATTGTGCCACTAGTCCACTGGGATTCCCCAAGGGCAGCGTTGGATTAGGTGGCTGGTGATGAGTTCAAAGTGGGAGGGAGGTGAAGGTGGGCAGATCGGAACAATCTGCCGACATTTCCACATTCACCCTTGAGTGTGGGAGCCAAGATGTGAAAAACACGAAAATGGCTATTCCACATTGGACTGGGACAGTACAACGAAGATAATTGGTGATTCTAATTCTTTTTAAAGACAGTGTTTTTGTTGGCATTCAACCTGACAAGAGTCAAATGTTGGCTTAGCTTTTTTTTCCATAAGCAAAGGAAATAAAAACTGGGACAGAGATAAGTCACACTCATTGCCAAGCTTCTACTTCCAATAGCTTAGCAATATTTCCCTTGTACAAGTTAAGGGATTAGACTACACTGATGATAACTGGGGAAATAAATCATGTATCAGTCTTTCATGGCTGCATTTTCAAGTATTTGATGAATTAGAATATAGTGGTTAGAAAGCCTTGAAAAATTCAGTAGACATCTCCAATAAAAGAAAATTATATCATTCCCAGAGGGAAAAAAATATTTGATTTTTACTTTGTTTTTACATTTGTTTAGTCATGTCAGTTTATTCCACTGCATCCACCTCAGCTCTTACCCCTCTCCTACTCCTCTTCCCAGCACCATGATTTATTGAATTTCAATAAGAATTGTGAGGTTTTAGGGAATAACTGCTGTGGGAGCAAAGTGCAATGCACTCTAAACACTGGTACCGATACTCTGTGCTTCATCAGACATGGGAAAGTATCGGTCATGAGCCTGGCAGACGATTGCAAGAACATTAATGATTCCACAAAAAAATACTTGGAAACGCATAGTGCATTGACTGCTTTTTCTAGATATTCCTCCATAGACATTAACAAAATGTTGCATGTATTCACAAACAATATGCCAAAACTTTGGCAATCAAACTAACATGAAATCAAAAGGAAAACATACATCTGTATTTAGTTTCTGCAACAAAGGTCCATATTTGTGGTCAAAACAGCCTGCAGGAATAACGTACAAAGCAGCCTTCTAAACCAAATAAAATCATCTCAATTTTCACAACAACGGCGGTTACCATTCATTCCACATGGTTTCATTAACAATATTCCAAGGAAGATGTTCTCATTAGAAACAAACAGCCTATCTGTATTTTATAAAAGCCACTCGCACCAAAGAAATGCAGGCTCTTTCAGCAAGGTCTGTAAGCTGATGTCACTCATAAATTTGCTGTGTAATGAGACCTTGAGGAAAATGGGAACATATTGGTCTCCCTCTTCGTCCCTCTGGGATTCCAGGATTTATGGAGAAAATCCCATGACCTGATAAAATCAAAGATGGAACCTCTTTCTTTTCATGGAGTAGTAAGTCACAAAGGAGTTTTACAGGACGTAGCAGAAAACCCATTTCCCACCTGTGTAAAAACACAAGTACCATTTACACTGTAGAACAGTGCAGAGCAAATGTGACTGGTGTACCTCTCACTAATGTCAGTGCAACTGTAACATATTTTAAGATTTTAATGTCGTCTAGCGATTGCATTGTGTTAAGTGTAGTGCACCACATCTGTATTTCTAACTTCATTCGTTCCTGGAAAATCTATTCGTCGCATCTCAGATCAGCACTGTGAGGAGAGAGTGGGTTTTTCACACAATCGCAACTCTTGTCCTTCTTTGACTACACCAGCATGACTCCTGCTGAATATGAAGATACCAGTAAAACCTATAGGACTACAATGCTCATTTACTGCAAATACCAACAATAAACACTTATTGGTCTATTCCAGGAAATATTATTTTAATGTCACCCTTTCCTCAACCCTTTGCATCTCTTTAGTTAAAATCTCTTTAGTTAGTCCTAAAACTGAAGAAGCCTCCATCTTCAATGAAATTTTAATTTGCCACAAATCAGACTTACTGATGCACATATTCATGAACCCTGACACTGCATGTGTGGTTTGTTGTAACTGCAGTGAAGTGTCTTAAAACTCTCCTTGAGGTCCACGGACCCCCTCTTAAGCCCAGTGAAATATAAACAAAGACATTATTGACGTGCACAGACAATGTGGAAAACACTGCCTCACACATGGCAGTATGGCAGTATAGTTTGTTGACACATTTGTGAACATATTGAATGAGCCCAAACCAAGCAATAAAGCTTTCTGGACCACAAGCTGTCAGTGAATGCATTGTTCTAAATAAGGGTTATATTATCCTATTGTAACCCAGGACATAATTTAATTCTTCATGAATGGTTTTGTGAAATAAATGGATTATTTAAGACCAAACAATGCAGAAGAAAATACAAAATCCGAAAGTAATAGAATCAAAACAAGTTTTCTGAATCTGTAAAGAGAGCACTGTCATACAAAATTAGCATTACATCTGACACTACAGTCATTACTCATACAGTATACAGTATTAATTTTGTACACTAATTGATAGCAAATCAAAGTTGACCCTTTTCTTGCATTCATCTTATTATTCTATTTGTGCTTAATGTACAGCACACAGCAAATCTGGAACATAATGACTCTACCATAAAAACACAGCTCCTCCAAAAATGTAATAGTTTTGTCAGATCATAATGATTGGGATAGAGGTATGAATATATAGAGGTTATTTGGTGTAGCCCGACAAGCTGAAAAACAGCTGCCTGACCAAACCCACCTCACTACTATAAGGAATGAGCCAGGGAGCTGCTACATGGGTGTAGATAGAGTGCACGAGAAATGCACAAAGTTAAGTTCAGAAAGTGAGATAGACATACAGTATACACATAGGAAAGCAGACATACTGTAGGCGAGATTAGAATTTAACCCACCTCCTGAACTTCTGTTATAAAATCCATTAATGACATACAATAAATTCAGCTGAATACAACAATAGGTGATTGGTTTTACAACATTACAACTTTTTATGCTCAGGATGGACCAGAGAAGACAAAAGATATACATACATAAATACATAAATACATGGGGTCATGGGGGACTAAATGTGTTGGAAGACCTCCATCGAGTTTCTTGTCAATACTGTTAGTTTTGCACTGGGAAATACCATTGGACTCCTGCACAGTGCAAAGATTCTTTCTACAGACACATACTCTAAAAACTGATGTCTGGGCAATATAACACCTATTGTTCCACTGTCATGATTTCCCTTGGCAGTCAAAAAGTTACTGTAGTTTTTCAGTTTGACAAGAAGGCTATAACTGAAAGTCAAAATATTATACTGCCCTTTATATAGGGTTTAGTTAAAAATGCAGCATTTGGGTTATCACTGATCACGAAACCTTACAATCATAGGTAGTGTGTTGAACCAAATAGCAAAATATCCAGATATGGTTAAAAAACACTGACAGCCACCAACTGCAAGAAAGACAAGGTGCTTGAACTAAAAGATGTATTTTATTACAATGGGCTACACATTTGTAGAACGCCAACAGAGCCCAATAACATGCCTTACAGATTATTTTGACAGAATATTTGTTAAATCATTTCACACAGCAGTGCTCCCGAACAGAAATGGTGTATCATTTACAAAGAGGGCTAACAAGTATCTACTACTTTCTCTGACACTTAAAGACCTGAAGCATTAAAAATACTGCAAAGATTAAATATCTGTCCGTTAGCAGTCTCATCGTTGAGCTCTTTTCTTCTCCTTTCCAGACAAAGAAATTCAAGCCTTAAGGGCAGTTCGTAACAGCAGCTCCTTGCACATCAACAAATGTGCTCACTCTTCTCTGTTTCAGGGCTCTGGGTGCCTGTTCTAGTAACCCCAGTTCCGGAACTTTACAACCACACCATAAGATGACTGCTGTTGTAGCCTGCAGGGATATCCCATTGTTTTTGACTGGCAGATGTCTCACCGGGCCCAAGAGCATTCTGCGGTTTGTGGGCAACTGGTTGGTGGTTACCACTTCCAGCCACCCGAAGATCACATGCCAAAACTGAACCACTGAATTAAGAACAACGCAGCTCCAAAAAAACGGATGCCAAAAACAGGATACAAAGGATCCTAATTCCAGGATGAAAAAGTAAAGCCTTTAAAAGACAACCTCTTCTCTTTCATCTTTCATCAAATCATCTTACAAGCCAAGCAAAATCACATGTGTTTGTTCGAAATCCCGGAAGAGATTAATGAAAATCAGTGCCTCCCAGATTCCTCTTAACGGCAGCAACTGCGTATAAGTACATGTAGTTTGTCATCTCCAGTCCTGCTGAGGGACTACTTTTTCCAGGGCTATTTTTTTCTCTTTTAATCTAAAAATAAAACCTTCGACTGATTTCTCTTTTAAACATTATATCGCCGTTTTTGTTTTCGCTTTTGCTTTGCCTTTATTGTCCCACAAGGGAAAATTGCTAAAGAACACCATTGGTTAGGCAAATAAATGTTCCCTGCAATGAAAACCCATTTGGGAACAGCACATTCAGCGGAGGCCTATCACTCAGGCAACGCGAGGCATGCAAGGAACTCAGTTTAAATAAAGGGTATGAAATAACAGAAAGAGAAACTGGGTTCTATTACCTCCGCAGTTTCGTGCTGTATTCTTAAAATAATACTGCAATCATCCTCTAAACACTCAGCGGTAAAGCATGGAAAAATCCTACAGCTTTACTACAGGTGCCAAAAATAAATTCTGAAAAGCACTGCTAGTAAGCAGAGCTGCAGTAAAAAAAAAACTTTTTGAGAGTGCTACACATGGCCTTCAATACCAACAGTGTACGCCTGCTTCAAATTAGCCTGCACTGCTGCTCCACGAGTGAGAAGTGTGGCTCAGAAGGAACAGAGTACAACCGGGCTAAAGGAGGGGGCAAGTAGAAGGAAAAGTAACACTGAGTGACATCTTAATGAAAAGCACGTTCCCAACAATAACCCACAGCCTTCCCAGTGTTGTCTGTTGTCTGTCACATAAAGCCTGTTCACAATTTATGCACATAGGAAACCCTCAGGAAACCACAAAGGACACTATTTCTACATTTCCAGAGGGATCTGTCCACATGTTTGGATTTTTCCCAAATTATTGTGCACTAGGAGCAAAACAGGGAGCTCCAGATGGGAGCATGGGAAATCTTGAGCTTTGGCAACAAAACTGGAGGACATTCTTCCTTTTCCACAGCTTTACTCTAGACATACCTGTGCTACTGATTTTCAAAAGGCTTTGCTATTCCGTTGTGCTCAGCGTTGTTGCACTACATTGCTGAATCTCCTTTTAATGTTCTTCCAGCTACATTGCCACAAAAGGACCTACACACCATAAACAACCCTTAGTCTGTTCCAGATCCATCTGCACTGTTAATCTGACACGAGAGACATCTCCAGGGAAGGGAGTTTGTAAATTCCACAGGCATACTGTATATGAACCAAATCCTACACAAGAGTGACTTTAATGTCTTCACATGTTTGTGCCTTTAGAGAAAGTGCTTCTTGCGGGTTTTATTTGGGGCATTGTATTTTTAGCTGTTCGTGTATAGCACAATTGAAATAAAAACCTGGCTTTCACACCTCAGTTATTTCTCAGCTTTAGTGCTCTACACCTGCATTCCTCACCTCTGACCTTCGGGGTAGGCCAGGACATTTAGAGTAACGAGGCCAATTGTCAAACAATGTGTCAACCTCCAACAACACTTTCCGCTGTTTTAAACCGAAGTCCTTTATGCCTGAAGAAGGCTTTATGGACTACAGAAAATATCAAGTAGCAGGAGGTTCTTGCCAGACGACTGACAACACTAAAATAAAACACACTGGGGATGCTATTTGTGGTAAAGCCAAGCTCTTGTAAACGGGCAACGAGCACTAAAGCACTGTCTGGAACTAGCCAACTCTAAACTCTCTGGAGATCAAACAACAATCAGCCCCCCTTACTAGACAGTGAAAACGGACCATGCTGGTGAACTGCCAAATTAATAATAACTAAGGAAAAAAATAGTTCAGCACAGCTATCAGAAAAGTATGAAGTAAGCAGCCTTTCAGAAACTTTTTATTATTATTTAAAGCCATTTTGTCCTCTGAGGAGAAGTAACAAACTCCAGTATCCATTTGATGTTCTTGTAAAAACAGTGTTTTTTTTATGTGGGAGAGAGCTGGCATTTGTTGAAAAACGGCTCGAATTCTTTCACACAGGTGGCTATCTGGCAGCCTTGGTTAAAAGATTCCACAACGAGGCAAGGATTCTGAAAACTGGATCCCAGTCAGTCTTTTAAAGACACAAAAGATGGGACAAGCCTGACTTAATGCAATAAAAAAGACTGGATGTCTGGATAAAAAACTGTGGGGTAATTGTTTAAATGGCTTTTAATGCAGACTGACTTCTTTCTTCATGATCTCTGTCTTTACAAATTTATTAAAGCCTTTTAAAAGTGTTGTTTCACCTAATGTTATAAGAATAACCATAACCCGAATTAGTCCATAAACTCACTTGTTATTGTAATTCACTGTTGGAAATTCTGTCAGCTGAAAATATTTTATCACAAAACAGCATGCGAAGAAAGCACCTGGCTTTCAGAAGATCTGTGCGATTCACTCTTCCATTGTATAAAACAAGAGTGTTGCTGCATGGATTATTACTCTGTGATTAAGCAGTTCTGAAAATTTGTCAGAGTAAACCGTTGAAAAATAAATTGATAAAATAAGTTTCTCACGGCGGATGACATGACAGCGAACTAAGAAACAGTGAAAGTTAACATAGTGCCAATTGTTCCAACGCTGCGACTGTTGTACTTGAGACACCAGAGAAAATTGATCTGTTCCGCGTTAAATTACCAAGACCTAAAAGCAGGATTTTAAAGGTGTCGTATAGCAACACTGCTTTAACGCTCTTACAGTATGCAAAGCCTAATATAAAAATGTCTTGCATGCCGTGGGAACAAGCGCTTACTATCACAGCACGCAGTTCAAGATGAAAACTTTTTTCCATCATGCACATAAAACAATACCATGATCAAGAGACTGCTTTCGATAAGCAAGGAAATATGTAAAGAACGAACTCATATATAATTGGCGCATAACATCTAAAAAGATTCTGTAACTGCATAGTATTTATTTTTCTGATGATTGTATCACTTACCACAGAAAAGTAACAGCATCTGCCTCATCATTCTGACCTCCGCGATGCGTTATCAGAACCGTTCTTTTGTTTTCTCTGTTCAACCTGAAATTGAAAGTTGCAAATCAATTATGAAAGAGCGAGAACAACTCATCATTGTTCATTGTTATTCGTACTCAACCTCTAGATTATGCCCTCGGTTGAAATAGTATGCAATTTAGTATTCTGTATTACAACTGGGGAAAAAAAGTAAAGGAAAATGACTACGGAAGCTAGAAAGGGAGAAGATACAATTTGTTCCGTAAAGCAATAACTGCGTTGCTTAGTATTCAGAGTAATGTACAAAACTGTTACTTTTTTTTACTTACCCGGGGGCTGTGATAACTCACAAACTTTCATCTGTACCGAAGTGAAGCAGATTGCTGTGTTACTTGAAGTGAGTCAAACTCTTTGACAAAACTTCTGAGCCAAAACTTGCAACATGGAAACTGTGCAGCGGAGCGGCGTCGTTCAGGAATGAACCTCGCTAAAAAGAGACTGATCTTGTGTGCTCCCTGTCACACGCTGAACTGCACTATTTGCTCCTAGAGTTCTGCGGGTAATAGCGCAGCACTCGTTCAGAGGTACAAATCTAGCAAGGGGGAAAGCAGGCAATGAATTAAAGCAGTTATATAGTACATTACATGTTAGTTTTACTTTCTCATTGATATATTTTGGGACCAAACAGATTACGTATGTTGGGAGGGACTGTAAAAAATCTGAAAATTCTGAAAATAGAATTGGGGAAAATTCTATTGGAAGTTTAACCAAGATACATTGAGATGATAATCCAGGAGTCTTCACTTTTGATTATTTAACTTGTTCTCATACAGTTTAATGTTTATACTGTGCTTGTATAGATGTGATTCCAGGTTTGTACTGTATGTGTCAGAGGTGGGTGGGAGGCAATTTCACGGAGCCCTAGGTCTTCAGTTTTCTGTGCGCTTACAAAAGCTCCACGTCAGTATTTCGGAACTACCTTTCCTGTCGGGTTCCGAACTCCCGCATTTCCAACACCAATGCGCCCCCCTTCCCTTTTCATCGCCATAATGAATAAGCTGTTCCCCACCTCCTGCCCAGTAACAGGTACAGCGCTTAAAGAGAGAGAAAACAGTATTTGAGTCAGCCATACACAGTCTATTGAACTATTCTGTCAAAAACATACGTAGTTTATGTTCTTAAAAATAGCTTGAAGGTATCCAGTTCTGATAAGTTAAAAATACTGTACATTTTCTTCATTCTCTCTTTCCCCAATCAGTATGTACTGAAGGTATAACATGATAGCCTAGTATTTCTGCCACCCATATCGCACACAGGCAGCACACATTGCTTTTGAAAATCTCTAATTGGGTTAAAATAACTATTAGCATTTCCAATGCTTGCATAGTGTGGATCAGGAATAGCACGCAAAAGATGGTGAAACCCTTTCAATGACAGCGGTTTAGCAAGTTGACATCCGTCAGAAATCCAAGAAAAAACATCAGCGTTCAACAGCTAAGAAAGCTGTTCCTGGGTGTTGTCATTTTTTTTTTTTTTTGGTTTTGCTGGTTATTCCTTTTTGGCCAGTGACTGTGTACACACATTCTATCACATTGATTCGAGTCTTATAAAAGCACAGCTTCGTTTAGTGAAGTCGGAAATGTTGATCAAAATAATCAGAATACTAAAACACACAGGGTCACTAGTTCACCTGGGGGATTTCTGTATGAAGCAAACTTAATCAGCAGCAAAATAGTGTAATTGCAGAACTGGTCATGTCCCCAGTCACCTTCTGGCATTTAAGAAGCTGCTACTGTAAAATATGTACTGTACAATATTCATAATCATTTACAGTAAACCAATGCCCACTGGAATCCACCCATTTTCTTACCACTTCATCCACCATAGGATCCCAGGGGAACCTGCTCCTATCCTGGAAAGCAATCGAAACATGGCAGGCACCTTAATGATATTTCCTGACCAAGTTATCTGGAGACACAAATTAAAAACAATCTTTTGTTTCTGATCCGGTTCTCAATCAAGCTGTGGTTTGCTTTTACAAAGAGATAGAGAATCCCCAAAAAACTTATTTAGGAACGGTTTAGCTCTGTTGTACTTAGAACTAAAAAAAAAACGAATTCTATAAGAACTTGACAGTGTTATTTCCAAACAATGAAAACAGCTCAGTGTCCATCAACTCTGCGTTGTCTACATTAAATGAAATTAACATAAAAATAAACACATAAGTAATAACTTGGAGTTATTAACTGTAATTAATTGAAGAATTAACTGTAACCCATAAATGACACCAGCTGATTTTTTAAAAAAACTCTTCAAAGCATTATATTCAACACATCACTGAGAATTTGCTGATTCTTGATTGAACAGCTAGAGTATCTGATGCACTCTGGTGGACTAAACAAGAAACAGCACCAATAGCAGACCACTAAAGGTTATTTCTAGATTAATGAAACTTGCAGGTCTTGTACTGCTGGCACACACAAGTTTTCTTGTTTTTCATCTCTAAACCTTGATCTTTGACTTGTAATTCTGCAATACACCTTAGATTAGGCCCCAGGCAATTGCTGGGCTCACAAGCAATTTAGAAACTTGGGAGAAAACTGGAGCCTAATACAGAAAATGCATGCAAACTAAGAGGGACCATGCAAACTCCACACAGAAGGTACCCTTGTTTGGAATCAAATCTAGCAGCTGGGAGGCAGCTGCAGTAACGCCCACACCACTTTGACAAATGCCAAGAAGAAAAATCTTTCATGATGCAGAAAACCCAAACAGTAAAAACCTCGTATCAAATGCATGTTTATTGTTTATACGTTTCTCTGTCAATGACAAGAACTGAGGATTCATGCACAAATGTAATAGACAGACATATCTGAGAATATACACAACTGAGATTCTTTTTCTTTGTATTGGAGGCATTTCCATTTCAATCATACAGTTTTACAATCTCTTCTCAGGAGTTCTCAACAGCTAAATCAGTACCCAATTTTCTACCGGGTAAGCTGGCACCAGAAACTAATCAAGTGCCCCAAAATGGCCATTGAGAAACTCTCTTCTTTAGAATTAAGTATCAGTCTATCCTCTACCATATCACTTAATAGCAGCTTTGTAACATGAACTCACAGGCTTTTGGACAAAGGAAAAAGCAAAGGTAACAGTACAATCAGAAAAGTGTGGTGTTATATTCCGGTCTTTGCAATACATTTCTGAAGCCAAATCTAAATTTGTCTGATTAGAAAATACAAATTTGTGACATGTTTTAAACAGGCTTGGGCATGGTATACAGCACTTCAAAATTCGTCCTCTCACTCCTAACTATACAATTACTGTTTTAAAGGACACTATATATTTAGTTATCAGATATCTATTTAGTTTTTAAATTATATACAGTATTATGTATCATAATTATCAAGGTATCATGATTATTACACCTGAGCTTATTCCATCAAATGACATATATTTCTACACTTTACCAAAGGCAGAAAGACACTTTGTGCAAACCATTGGGTTTATTAAGGACTGCAATAATGTAATGTGAGAAGGAATTTGCACATTTAAAATAGGCGCAGATATTTATTTATTGTTTCTATCATGGGTAGGAGGTTAATGGACTTTAATGGAGAAAACGCCCGAAAATACTGACCAAGGATATTTTCAAATTATAGAAACATACTTTAAAATCCCTGATCTACTTTTATACTGTAGGTATCTTCTAACGATTTTAAAATATATTTACCTGTTCCGGAAAAAAAAACATTTAAAAAAGTATCTAATACAAAATGACAGCATTACTATGCTGAAAATCTGGCAGAAAGCAAAGATTTTGTTTTTTTATTTTCAAAAATGCTCGTTTCTTAAAAAGTGCAGTGAAGTGCACAAAAGTAATATTTAATAGCAAACCTACCATATTTTCAGCAGGCAACAAATGGGCTAGTTTTATGCATTTTATCTTAAGTACATAGGTAATTGAGCATTAGATAAGCATCAAAACAAAGAATCAAAAACAGGAAAGATCCGAGTCTCTCACATCTCACACATCATTTATATCAACAGATTATTAGTTACAGGACCAACCAATGTAGTCTTTTTGACACTCCCAGTTTGTTTGAAATCTTGAAAAAATATGTAATTCAAAGCTTCCTGCTTTATGAAGTCAGTGAGTTCTTATATTCAAAACACTTAGGCAGCTAAACTCGATTGCTTCAAATATCTAAGCACTTAAGGGCCATTTGCAGACCAAACATAGTGCAGTCTGTGTTTGTGCCATGACAATTCAAAAACTAAACAAGACATCCTCTATACTTACAGTACATTTATTAACGAGAAGAGCCTCAATATACCGATATGTTGCAACTTATTAGCAAACAAAGCTTCGCAGGAGTTTTGCACCAGCTCTCCAAATAAATCATGGTACCTGTGGGTAACCAGGATGGTCTGACATGCATAGCCTACTACTCTGCTCCTGTCTGGGTTTGAGTAGTAGTTATAGTGTGGAGCACAAACAAGACTGTTCAGGGAGCAATCTCCCAGTCTGTCTCGCCACAGCCATATACTGGCACGAGTGATGATGAGGAAGGAAGGAAAAAAAAAACATTTTATTAAAGAGTAGCTGGAGATTCCATACTATTCTGTCTCTCCCTTCAGCTGGTTAGAAATACAGCTATTCTTATTCTTAGGAATAAAAAACTAATGGAGTAACTCAAGATGAATGACATTTGTAATTGTTATCTTTAAATTACAGTACATGCTAGCAGGTCATTCTATACATGTGCTTAGAATTATCTAGAAGAGTAGTGGCACATGTGTGCCATCCATTGCTCTCACTAATCAGGTAAAACTGTGTAATGGAAAATTTGAAATATACGCCTTCATCATTGTAGATGAGGCTGCAGATGAGGCACAGGGAAACACAGAGTGGAATGTGCCAGACTTCCACATCTACTACTATAGGCCACTGAGAGAAACATAGCCCAGCTTCTCTGGGTTAGAGGCTCCAGGCTGTATTTTAGAACATTAAACTCCTGTTCCTTATCTGGGCTTTGTATAACTACAAAAGGATATGGTAAGTACAAATCACATTTTTGATACTTCTAACGGGACTATCCGGAATCAATGAGTCATTAATGGTTTAGCTGCAAAGACCAAACATCTTCACACAAGGTTTCTTAAAATTGTTTTTGTTCAGTACATCCTCCACTCATTTGTAAAAGGCTTATGGCTTGTAAAAAAGGCTCAGTACATTGGTATATCTGTCCCTGAGTGTTTTGAATACACAGCCCAGTATTTTTACCCGATAAAGATTATTCATTATGGCAATAAGTGCTGACTGTGGGAGTCTTGGATTTTTAGCACTCTTTTAGTCTAAATTAACTCTAGCAAACAATCACTCTCATCAGGACCTGGTTTTGTTACATTTTTGAGCAGAACACGATTTGTCTGTATGTCTGTCAAGTTTTTCCATCCTTGTTTTTTAGAGATATTCTTTAATACAATGTTCTACTCAATAATGGTCATTTTAAGCATAAAAAGGAATTCTACACTCAATATCATACTGTCAATAAGTGATCAAAAAACAATAAAAATCCCTTTTATGTTAGTTCTTTAAGCGTAAAGTGTCACGTTTATACAGTTATAGGGCTACAAAGATACATTTTGTCTTGCAAATCTCCACAACATTGCCCGTGTCTGCAGTTTTCTGGGCATTACGGGAAGCAGGTTAGATTACTTCTTCGTCCTAAAGGTCACATCTAGGGAGGACAGTGTGTTGATGGTTCCTTTCGTTAACAAAAAAAAAAACCCAATCAACTCACTTGAGATTCAATCTGGTTTCAAAGGCCAAATTTGTAGTTTGTTTGCGTGCAGTTTTGAACATATTTAATACATAGTCAAGGTACATTTCTTCACATCTAGAAAATCAAAAGTAACACGGGGAAAAAAAGGCCTCTCAGTAGCCTTGCCTTTGAGCTCTGGAGCTGCTCTTTAAACAAGAATCAGAGGCTGAGGTCTAAATAAGACCTCAAGAAGTGTCAGTAAATCTAAATAAGTGTCGGATCTGAAGATCACTTATAAAATGCAGGTGTTGTACTGTGTCACGTGTTCACGTATAATGTCTCTGATGCTGGTGACATTCCGCTCCAGATCAGCCAGTTCATCCCTTTGCTCCTGCATCCTCTTCTCATTGATCCGATACCTCTTTTCGAGATCTAGGTGGAACAAGAGAAATCCTGCACTGAGTGAAAGTCCAAGAGTGACTCGTTCTAAAAACATGGAAACGTCACAAGGAACACCAGAGAAATACGAGAGACTGTCATCCATTCTCCATAGTGTCAACCCGCCATAGTGTCAATCACGTGAAAGTGCCTGCAAAATAGGACCCTTAAGGCCATTGGCCCTTTTTTCATCAATACTTTTCAAAACTTTTACATAGCTACTGTACCTGCCAGGTCTACATTTCTTACCGCTACCAGTGTTTCAATCCACATGTCTTTCTTAACGTATGCAAATAACTGCAGGCTTAAATGTTGAAGTCTACCTGGCAGAAATGTTCTTCAAAAAAGGAAGGAGTTAATTAAGTCGTGATATACAAGATGGGGGTTATGTTAATTTAAACACTAAGCACATTTAAAAACAGGATCATTTTTTTTTCTAATAATACACTGCATATACTGGACATAACATTTTTGATCTCAAAGGATCCCAAATGGCTTTACAAACAAGAGGAATGCACTTCATCCACCCATCTGGGTGAAGCATGAAGGCCATTCTACATCAGTGGTCCCGCCATACAGCACAGTGTTAAAGTAAGATGTTGTTTCACCCCCTGAATTAAGGAGGAATTTCAGGTAGGCTAGAATGGTTCAAGCCCAGAGTGAATGTTGGCCTAGACACCAGAGGTGACACCTCTTTTTTTACAGGCAGTACCTTGGGGTCTTCGATGACTGAGTTGACAGGATCATGGTTTAATATTGAATCCGAAGGACAGTACATTTTACAGTACATTATTGTAACAATACAACCTTTGCTACTTGCACAGAAACTCGCAGAGAACTTCAAGCTTAACAATACCACCTTTGCTGCTTGCACAGAAACTCGCAGAGAACTTCAAGCTAATCAGAAACATGATGACAAGATGGGTCCTAAACATTTTAGCAAAAAGAGATCAACAGGTCAGAATGAGAAATGGGTTGTTATCTGACATTCGTGTCGTCCCTGGTCACCAAAGTGGTCACCATTGGCTTCAACATTCTGCTCTTCAGGGATGACACCTATGACACCTATCATGTACAGCACCAACATAGTTGTTCTTAGTGTTCTCCCATCTACTACTGACCAGACCCAGACTTTCTTAGCTTCTGAGTTTGTTTTTCTGTGTTCTGCAGCAAAATAAAACTGAAGCATCAGAGGCAACTGAAGCTTTTAATACACGTCTGTCACTTTCCCTAGATATTATCTGCTTGAATGAAAAACCTGAAGAGACAGAAAGAAACATCAAACAGAACAACGACTGGCCTCAGTAAAAGAGACTACACAATTCTTCCTTATGTGCTGTCTCATGACCATAAGGTGTAGACACTTCTTTAAACTGGGTATTTACTGTACATCTCTCTGCAATAGTTTGAATTTTTGAAAACCTGACCCTCTTAAAAATGGAAAATTATGTCCACATACCATCTAGTGCGGTCATGCCATTGTTGGCTTTATTGAGGAGGTCCTCAGCATCTTTCTTGATATCTTTCAGTTTCTTGTCAATATCATCAATGGCTCCACTTCCTCCGTTCATACCATCCACTTTTTTCTGAAGCTCTTTAAATTTCTGCTCCACATTTTCCATCTCCTGTTAGATACAATACCACAACATTAATGTCTCTTCACATTCAGAACTCATCCCTTTACACATCGGTTTGGAGATTTCAGTCTTTCTTAAACCGGATGCCCAAATGCAGCCCCACTCTGACCCAGGATAACTTCAGTTCTTTTACCTCCAGTCACCTGTTCTATTTCTCCCTGTGCTGATGGACTGCATTCAGATGAGCTTGTGTCCAAAGTAAAACAAACACTCTCAGAGATACCTAATGGCTCAAGCTAACCTAAGCAGACCACAGGGTAATCAAATCTAGCCATAATGGACTAAGGGTTTAATGTCTTGCCATTCTGTCATTTGGCATCTGGGTTTCTTAGTGAAAACAGTTTTATGATGCAAAGAACTGCTGTTTCATCTTTTCTACATTTCAGTCTTTTCTACATTTCTCAACATTTGTTAGCTCTAACCATTGTCTAACATATCATTTCTAACACACAACAGAAAATGTCAAATCTGAAAAAAAACAACAACAACGAATGGGCATTTTTCAAGGGCATCTACAGTATACAGGCTGTTGTTACCATAATTAAATGAAGGAAATAATGTTAACAGGATTAAATTTGAGACTTAATGTTGGCTAATAGGTATTCTGCTGCATAAAGATGCCATGAGGATTTCATGCAAGAATATTTTCAGTGAGGACTGGAAAGGACATGTTAATACAATATTTATATCTACTTTTACTTTTTATTTGTTGTGCAGTACTGTATGAATTTTGACATGTACTGTACAAGGATTAATCTGAGGGAAACAGCTGTGGCCACACACCAATGTAGCACAGCTTCTAGTGTGCACTACTTCATCAATGGATCTCAAGGCCTTGGCACCTTCAGTAATCAAGGGAGAGTGCTTTTCAAGAAGAGGGATTTGTCCAATTAATCAGCATTATAAACAACTGAACAGCACGGGTAAATGCCACATACTGTACTGTTCCTATCTGAAGTATTGTGTGAGAACTACTAGAAAATGAAATAAAAGACACACAAGGGTGATGTATTGTAAAATGAAAACAAATATCAAATACAGTAAGGCTGATGTACTATATGAGCCCTTGAAATCCGTCACTGGCATGCTGGGGTATAGCACATACCCCAGCATGCCAGTGACGGATTTCAAGGGCTCATATACGCCCAGCTAAAGCTCATGCTGTGTCATGAAGCTTGCACAGCAAGCGACGTCCTGGCAGACCCACCTCATCCAGCCCCTCCGCAGTCTGTGTGGCATTTTCCGACTGAGCTTTCGCTTTCCGGGCCAGCTCTCGGTTCTGCCCTGTCTTCTCCTGCAGAGCTTCCACCTGCTTCGACAGGTCTTGCAGTCGTGTCATGGCATCCATGTGATTGCTGTCAATGCCTTGGAGCTTATTCTTCACCTGTGAAAGTGCGACAGAAAGGTGGTGAAAATGGAGCAAGCGTTGTCAACTATTGTCCAAAAGCAATCAGATATATTGAGTATGTCCCTTTCTTGTCTGTGCCTTGAGGGAATTTAGAATATAACACCATAATCTTGGATGTGAAAATATTTCTGTTGTTGGGTAAGCTACCAAATGAAATACATTACCAAGCTAATAGCTGCTGGTTATGAAGTTCAAGGTAAGGACATTGTCTACCATGAGAATCCTATTCAGATGCAACCCAAACAGTCCTGAGTCCTGAGGCTAATGGGGGAATGGAGATTAGACTCCTGGTATAAAGGGGTTTTTGAGATGCAGGCTGTTATAAATAATCTAGCAATAAGTGTTAGATACCTCATATTTATTGCCTTATTTTTCATAATGCTTAAAAGGAAGCTAAACACTTTTTTTTCTGCTTCAGTGGTAGAATTTGTACAAAAGCCAGTAGTAAAACTTAAAATCAATTGAGGCACTTTAGTGAGTTTGACAGAAAACACTGATGTTTTACCAAGTCTGTGGCATTTTGTGCACTGTTGATGTTCTTCTGGGCCTTTCTGAGAGCTTTCTCTGCTGACTCTGCTGCTGTCTTGGCATCGTCTAATGTCATCTTCGTCTCATTGACAAGCCCCTTCACTCCTTCTGCCCGGGTCCTGTGCTCAGGAAGCAAGAGGACATCTACTTGGAATTTTTATCCTGAATGAGTTGAGACACTCCAGCGTTTAAAGGAAAACTGGCAAGTTATGAGTGGAACGTGTGGGTGTAGAGCTGTCTGCTTCCTGTCTAACAGTATGACAGTACCAACAGCATGACATCTTTCTTACAAAGTGACCCGTAAAGTCCACTGAATAATTTATAAATTCCACTTGAATCTAGCATTACGGACCTATTGACTGCATATAACTTATAAAGTGAGTTTGTGCAGCAAATTGGATTTTTAAAAAAAGGAAAGGTTGGCACTCACCCCAAAATAAAAATATTTAAGGAAACGTTTGGGTACGCACACTTAACCCACTTTTTTGAATGCTCACATTTGCAGTTTCTTCAAAGACAATTCCCATTTAATAGCAACAAAAGCTTGCATGAAACATATAACCAAGATGAATAAAACACACTCTTTCACCCATAAGCATACAATCCCAAGGAATAGTCTGCTGCTTTAATGATGGAAGGAGCTAGTGTGTTTTCAAACCCCCATCAGAGAAGAAACTGCAAACAAGCAAGGTAGCTACTGGATCGTACTCTTACTTTGCATCACGAGCATTTTGCAGGAGCTCCTCCACGATGCGAAGCTGCTGGGAGGTGGTGTTGAAGACTTTCTCCACGTCGGTCAGGTTGGCGATGCTGTCCTTGATTTCCCGGGCAATGTTGGCTCCATTGACGGGCAGCGAGATGGCCAGCACCTGCTGGGCCACCAGCTCAATGCTCCCTGGATCAGCTCCTTCCTCTGAAGCACCAAGGAAGGACATGTGAGGAATACACCGAGCAGCACCTGCACAAGCTTCCATACTCCTCATTCTCTGTCGATACGTCAGCTCAGTACAGACACAAATGATTCTCTAAAATGTACTGAAACACATTGCGACACTATAGATGTAAAACAAGAGGGTGAACTAACCAGTCAGGAAATCTCTGATCTTCTGGATGAATTCTTTAAGCTTCTTATTGGAGTTCACAAAGTCCTCCTTATTTTTCTGAGCTTTTTCCAACGCCCCCTTTGCCTGGGTTTTTACTTCCTGCATCAGCATCTCAATGTCCTGCAGCTGTAGAAATCAGCACTACAGTTTAGTTCCTGTTCACTCCACAAAAAAAAGAGCATGAAGTTTGCAGGTACAGTATGTACCCTGCATGGTGATGAGACCAGATTCAACAGGACTTCTGTCGTACCCACCAATGTGGAGTTTCTGTAGGACAATATGTCATTTTGGGATGAGTATGTTCTTGTGAAAGAACAGGTGGCTATGCATTTGCAGCTTACTCTGTCTTTCGAAAAACTTAATGTGTTAAACTAATTTATGATCAACCAAAGCATACTGTATGAACACATTCATCTTTAGATTGCTAAAGTAACAATAACACTGAAATGCTTTCTGTTCTTAACCCTTTTGAAATTGTGGCTAGGAAAAGCGGAGGGCTTTTCAAGAAGGTAAAAAGTATTTTCAAGAAGCCTTTTCAGAATGATTTTCGTACGCCCAATATTAATGCTGCAGAGGACGTCGTGTGTAAACAGAGCAGGGGAAGCAGACCTTCTTTGCAACGTTCTGCAGCTCATCATTGGCAGTGGACACGTTGGCAGCGATGTCATTGACCAGCTTCAGAGTTCTCACAGATGTACCCACAGTTCCATTGCAGGTAACCCCACCACACTTCAGCTGACCCTGCTCGTCACGGCAACCAGCACCCCCACACGTGCTGTCTGTGCAGCTCTCTTGCCCACTGGTGCTTCCACAGACCTGTAAGAGGAAAGTTTAAAAGAACCAGTTTATTTTTTTTTCTTGATTTCTATACCACATCTGAAAACATGATATGGATGCTATCATCAAGAAGCATGGGTTTGTACAGTATACGATTAAATGTTTGGTGCGTTTTGATTATACTTTGCTTCAGCAATTGAACACTCTACTAGAATTATTTTATTACCCTTGGACAGTGTAGCCTGTGGGACCTACTGTATATGCATACTGGCTGACCAGTGGGTAACCTGGTTATCGACAGGCTTCTGAATGACGCAGGGTGACAGCACAGACACTTGTCGATGTTAGTGGTGAATTCATGGGCATATTGCTCAGAGCTCACTTGTGCCTT
The DNA here is from genome assembly GCF_059453375.1 of Lepisosteus platostomus. Classification (NCBI taxonomy): domain Eukaryota; kingdom Metazoa; phylum Chordata; class Actinopteri; order Semionotiformes; family Lepisosteidae; genus Lepisosteus; species Lepisosteus platostomus. Next base: position 57,563,245 of record NC_142616.1, read on the forward strand.
CCTTACTGACACAGCAGCTTACAGCATCCCTCAGTACTGTCTTGGGGACTATAGGATTAATCTTGGGGCCAAGAATTGGCTCTTAATAGCAAAATTTGGGACAGTCCATGACATACTGTAGGTAGTAATTTGATTTTATTTACCGATAGATTCTACATATTTACAAGAAACAAGTAGGAGTCCTTAGATGTTTATTATTAACGAAGGCCCCTGACACTTCTTCTAACACAATAATGGTGTGTTAACATACAGTACCTTACGGCTAAGTTGATGGACCTTCTTGTTCATGTCTTTACTTTTGTCCTGCAGCTCTTTCAGGGATTTTTTATGGGCTGCCATTGTGCGCTGGAATTTGTCTGCTTGTTTCTTCATGAGGTCCTCAGCCCGTCGTCTTGTTTCCTGTGACTGTCCCACAGGGCTGTCAGGGCCAGAAACTGAGCCATTGCATCTTCTCTCTGCACCCAGGGACTCCTTGTAGTACTTACGGACCTCCTCAAATTGCTCTGGGAAGCAAGTAAAATAATAAAATTCAGAGAGAAACACGGACTAAAGATGTTAGGAAAAGCAAAAAGCTTTACTCCAAGAATAAAGATGAAACACCACTTTCATTTCAGATGACAACAAATGGTTAGAACTAGATGAAAAGATAAAGGAACCAGAATGGAAGCCACCAACTTTGCTTCTGTTGTTTTAAGAAGTGGAAAAAGGTAGCTTGCTTTGTTGTGTAGATTGGAGGCAGAACGGCAAAATTCAAAGGTAGAGTAGGTCGTGATACGTCTAGTTATATGGGCAGGTTCTTAGACCTATATCAGAGAGTTACCAGTGATCCCAGCAGTGATAAGGCTCTCCAGTCTGCGTCGGAGTTTGGCCACTGTGCTGTTGAGATCTCCGAGATCTGTTTCAAGGAGATCCAGGCTCTGGAGCTGCTTCCTGTCTTTCTGCATGGTGCTGTTCAGGTCTCCAAAAATGCCCATCAACCTCCCATCTGTATTGTCTATCGCTGCCCTAGCAAAGGACAGAGGGAAACAAGAGAAGCTTCAGTCAGAACCTACAATAAGTACACTTGACAAATCATTTTCATAAAGAATCAGGCAAATAAACCAATACTAAAATGAAAAATAATATTTTTAGGTAGAAAAATCAACCAGGCATACTCTCTCTACTCTACTCCGAAGTGATTTATTTCTTAACACTTGTCAATGTTTCAGTACACACAAGCATTAGGTCTAATATAGAGTTAGCATTCCTTAACGGTTGGCATTTGATGTGAGAGGAAGCCTATTGTTATTAAAAGAAGAATCATGGAATAAATACTGTACAGCCATAAGATACAATAATTTGTCATTATTGTAAGATCCATGTATCAAAAATCAAGAAACTACAAATCAACTTATACCTAAAAAACAGACCTTTTTTCAAAATTATTTTAGAATTTCACATTTCAAATTAGTTAACTTCTATTTATAAAAAGAAGGGGTTCAAAAATGGAAGGATGGACATGAAATCTACAGTAACTCCATGTTCAATCCATCTCAAAATATTGAGATGATACTGTACATAATAAGTCAGACAAGATAAGAAGAGATGCAGAATCATTCCCTCTCCCCCTTGCAACTGCCTTTCTCGATGCCCACACATCGCAGAGATGAGACCACAGAGGCTGCTTAAGCCAGGTGGCACTGGCCTTACCTCAGGTCATCAGCATACTGCTTGACCAGGGGGTAGATCTTCTCAGCGGCCCTGTCATCAATAAGCCTCTGGATGTTTTCCAGCTTCTTCTCCAGGTCCCGAATGCGGGCGTCATTGAGGCTGGAGGTGATCCCGGTGGCCTGGATCTTCTTCACCTGCTCCCGAACGCGCTCCAGCTCCGCCCACACGCGGGACACCACCCCGTCCCACTGGTCGAAGCAGGGGTGGCAGCGCACACACTTGGGGAAGTTCCCGGTGAAGCCGCGGGAGCACTGGTCACAGCGCGGACCCGTCGCCCCCTCCCTGCACTGGCAGTGCCCTGTCTGTCGGTCGCACTGGGAGATCTCGGCGCCGAAGGGGTCGCAGCTGCACTCTGGGCACAGAGGAGAAGAACTGTACTAAGAGCTGACAGAGATAGGTCAGTTTCCTTGATTGCAAACTGATTCAGGTGCAACAGCCTAGAGCTTAAGGAACATCTATAAGGGGAAAAACTAAAGGGAAATGTCATTACTGCAGCGGTGACTGGCCACTGGGGTTATAATTAATAATAATAATAATTACTTACACTTATATAGTGCTTTATATAACTCAAAGCGCTTTACAGGAAATGGGAATTTCCCTCCACCACCAACGATGTGCAGCATCCACCTGGATGATGCGACGGCAGCCATAGTGCGCCAGAACGCTCACCACACATCAGCTATCAGTGGGGAGGAGAGCAGAGTAATGAAGCCAATTCATAGTTGGGGATTATTAGGAGGCCATGATTGGTAAGGGCCAATGGGGAATTTGGCTGGGACGCCAGGGTTACACCCTTACTCTTTTCGAGAAACGCCCTGGGATTTTTAATGACCACAGAGAGTCAGGACCTCGGTTTTACGTCTCATCCGAAGGACGGTGCCTGTTTACAGTATAGTGTCCCCGTCACTATACTGGGGCATTAGGACCCACATGGACCACAGGGTGAGCACCCCCTGCTGGCCCCACTAACACCTCTTCCAGCAGCAACCTTAGTTTGCCCAAGGAGGTCTCCCATCCAGGTACTGACCAGGCTCACACCTGCTTAGCTTCAATGGGTTGCCAGTTGTGAGTTGCAGGGTGATATGGCTGCTGGCAATATCAGACCTGGAGATGATTAAGATCTTGTTTTCAGACAGACTTGATCTTTCCTGGTGCAACTGGAGATAAGCAAACAACCTGCAGTGAAAGAGCACTCCCGGTTTCGAACTCCTTCACTCAATACGGAAGTATTCCACCTGAACGTTAACCAGGACCAGTGCACGGCACGCTTTTAAACTGCGTTTCGTTTCTCTGCGCGATTCTGCATTTGTGATATACAGTTCAGGTCAGTATGATAACTAAATCCCCATCGGTGATAGTATCTGTAGAATATGAATGGGTTAGCAGCTGCATCCAGGGGTACCTTTGCACTCTGTGGTGGGGTCTCCCCAGTAATCCTCCTGGCACTCAGAACACACTCGTCCTCCAAACCCAGGCCGGCAGTGACATTGTCCGGTAAACTGGAGAATGGTTGGAATTCCAAGAAACACAAAAAACAAAGAAAATAGATTTCGTTATAGCAGAAATGGGGACTTTATTAAATTTTGTATGGCTAACATACACAGTATTTAACTAAGCAGTACCTTTTCTGTAACACTGACAAAAAAAAAACTTCTGTAGCGCAGCTCTTTACCAACAAAGGTGACATTTGTAATAGAGAATGCAGAGCTTAAAGTTAAAAGGCAGTGGTAATTGAACATGGAAGGCAGCATAATCGTGAAAAAAAATAATCAGAAATATTACAAAAATCCTCTAGACTTCCCTGCTTAAGGACCTGCTTTTTTCTAATTCCTATGATTTTCCTATGCAGTTTGTGAATGAAGGGGCTTAAAACTGTACGTTCTCCCTAATTCATTCCACAAGTAGTTTACACTTCTAGTAAGCTAGTAAGATCATTGTCTTTCATGTGAAAAGACCGGACATTAGAATTAGAAGTCATTTTTTAAAAAAATCTTCAATGGTAAATCTGGGAAATCGAGTACGCTTTGAATTATTGAGTTTTTCATTAGAAGGCTCTCCATAAGTTCTAAACAAATACTACATTTTTTACTTAATAGTGCGTATTACTTTCTTTCTGAATGAAGGTCACCAGCATAAGCCAGGATTGTGCTGGGACACCTGTGGGCTCTGTCTTTTGCTAGATTTGATTTTTTTTACCGCAAACTGTAGAAATCATGAGCATTTTTGGAAAGCTTTGAAAGCTTCCCCATCGTTGAGGCAGTAAGCCCGTAGAGACAGTGATCCCCTGTTGCTTTACCATATTGCAGTCAGCACGCAGGGAGTGTTGGAGGTGGCAGGCACAGGGCTCACAGCCAAGGTCCCTGCCCAAATTCCAGTGCTGGGGTGCACACTGATCGCAGTTCTGCCCAATGACGCTGGGCCGGCAGGGGCACGCCCCTGTTTTCTTGTCACAGTAGCACAGGTCTCCTTGGCATTGAGACTGCAGGGTGCCCACAGCAGCACATGTGCAGCCTAGAAGGCAGATGGGACATGAACATTGTTTCACATGCATCCATTAGGAAATACAGACAAGACTACAATACCAGTATACAAAAGGAATAGCCCGGTAAAAAGAAACAAAGCAATCTAGATCCCCAAGTGATCCTTGATGAGACATAGGCAAATGCTTCCACTTCTAAAAAGCATGAGGGAGACGAGGCACAGGTACAAATATCATCAGACATGACAGAAAATGCCCCCTTGCTACGGTCTAGAACAGTGTTAAAGAAAAATGCCCACTGTGAGTTGTGCGAAGACCACAACACCGACATCTTTCCACCTGTGACTAGAGATTTTAAAATTAAATAGACGGGGGGGGGGGGGGGAGAAAACAATGGGAAAAAAAGCTGCAACTTACGCCTGCAGTTCTGAGGTATCAGGGCGTTGCCATAGTAACCGGGCCTACACTCCCCGCAGGTTGGTCCATCTGTGTTGTAGAGACACTTCAGACACTGGCCCGTCCGGGGGTCACACGAGCCCGGGTCCAGAGTGTCGATGTTGCCATTGCACTGGCAAGGCCGACACTCTCCACCAGCTCTCTCTGGGTTCCCAAAATACCCAGAGGCGCATCGGTCACAGCGGGGGCCTGCGGAAGAGAAAACAGATTCAGCCTGGGGGAGGTTTACGGGTTTAGGTTTCAGATCAGATCAGCAAAACATGAGCAGCAGCTTTTTTGATGAGTGGGCAGGGAAAATGAACCATCAAACCAGTTTGTAAATTGAGATCAATGAACCAAATAATAGGCATTTTTTCATTTGCAAATTGGGTGGTTAAATGTTCTTCACGACACAGGCCCATGTGGGAAGAACATGGTGCTCTTTTTGAATGCGAGGCTACTCATTCTTATTGACACTACACTTCAGTCCTGATGAGAAGGTATTTTCCCTACTGTGCACACAATTGTTGTTTTTTCCACCTTGAGCTCATAAGCTCCCTTCCATTCATTTTCAATTCATTTCAATAACCAGTTTACTTTTAAGGAGCTGCACTGAGCCACAGCCTCACCCAGCATGAGGCAGGGCTGTAGTCTGGACAGGATGCCAGGGTGTCCGCTCAGAGATGATAATTAACCTGGAAAGCATATCTTTGTGGGGGGGGAGGGATGCTACAGGAGAAAATCAGAGCACTCTTGAGAAACCCCTCTTGGACAAGGAGGGGACATGCTAACTCGATACAGAAGCTGCACCCCAGCCCAGGACCCAGAAGCTGTGAGACAGCAGAGCTATCCACCTCACCACCCGTTATAACTTCCCCTTTTTCTGTCATTTCCGTCCATGCTTTGGGAGCGGTCTCATATTCCCTGCGTCCTCACCTGCGTATCCTTGTTTGCAATTGCAGATGACTTGGTTGGACGAAGGGTCAGCGTAACAGGATTCCCCGTTCGAGTGAGCGCTCCCTGGGTTCCCTGGACAGGGACACGGCCGGCAGTGATCCCCAGAGCCCAGAACAGGGTTTCCATAGAAGCCTTTCATACACCTGGAGAGCACAGATTGAGTAAAGAGAGGGCTCCTCCTGCAGGAGACGGATCATCACTGTTCATCTAGGCCTTCTGAGGCTTTACCTTACAATGCAGCGCTGCAGAGCACACAAAACTGCCTCAGAAAACAATCCAGTAAAATGCCAGGGCTTCACATTATTTTTAGAAAACAAACAAAAACTAGTTTATTGTGGACAGATGACACCAAGAAACTCTTTATCTTTTAACCCCCTTTACGATTGGCTTAGTGATAGTCAGGAAAGCAAGAGTGCCTCACAACCGCTTGTAATAATAATAATAATTAATAATTGCTTACACTTATATATAAAGCTTTTCTGGACACTCCACTCAACACGCTTTACAGCTAATGGGGATGCCATCCACCACAACCAATGTGCAGCATCCACCTGGATGATGCGACGGCAGCCATAGTGCGCCAGAACGCTCACCACACATCAGCTATCAGTGAGGAGGAGAGCAGAGTAATGTAGCCAATTCATAGAGGGGGATTATTAGGAGGCCATGATTGGTAAGAGCCAATGGGAAATTTGGCCAGGACACCGGGATTATACCCCTACTCTTTCGAGAAGCGTCCTGGGATTTTTAATGACCACAGAGAATCAGGACCTCGGTTTTACGTCACACCCGAAGGACGGCGCCTGTTTTTACAGTATAGTGTCCCCGTCATTAGGACCCACATGGACCAGAGTGTGAGCGCCCCCTGCTGGCCCCACTAACACCTCTTCCAGCAGCAACCTTAGTTTTTCCCAGGAGGTCTCCCATCCAGGTACTGACCAGGCTCAAACCTGCTTAGCTTCAGTGGGCTGCCTCTTGTGAGTTGCAGGGTGATATGGCTGCTGGCAATTATTGTATTGTCCACCTCTCCCCCCAGAGTCTTGTTCCACGTACCCCTCGCACTGCTCGCCAGCAGTGTAGTCCCTGCAGTTGATGCAGGCTCCCGTGGACGGGTCACAGCTCTCCGAGTGCCCGTTGCACTGGCAAGGCCGGCAGTTAGGGAAACCCCAGTGCCCGGGGTGGCAGTTGGCACACTGCCTTCCCGTGGCTCCGTGATGACACCGACACTGGCCCGAGAGAGGGTCACACAGGCTGCTGACTGACCCATGAGAATGGCAATCACAAGCTGGAGAGAGACAGCATTTCAGAAGAGACCCGGGTAAATAGTAACTTCAAAGAATTCATCCGTTCCATTGCCTCTATCAGATCTCACGACAGACTTCTGAATCCAAGTCTTTCAGCAGCTGCTTTTTGAACATAGTTTCACAAATACTAGATTTCGGGCAGCACTCACCTATGCAGCCATAAGGGCCAAAACCAAATGTCCCTGGAGCACATCGGTCACAGTGCAGGCCAATCACATTGGGCTTGCAGTGGCACTGCCCTCCGACCTTTTCACACACTGTGCTGAGGGAGCCCTGGGGGTCACACTGACAGGCTGCAAGGCAAAAAAAAAAAAAGGTTATTTTAATAAAGCTTTTTTCGTTTAACTGTAAAGCACTTTGCGTTGTTACTTTTAAAGGTGTCGTATGAAATAAAGTTTCTTTTTGTTATTATTACTGTATTATTAATATCTAGATTATAACTTTTTTTTTCGGTTTGTTGCATTTACGGGATAAATGGTACTGCTACCCTGGCTCCACTGGAGCTCTGTGGGTTAAGCTATTGTTACCGTGGCAGTAGGCCATGTCTCTACTCACCCGTCAGTCAGTGCCTGTTGCCGTGGTTACACATAAGAAATCTGTTTTTCTTGTGGTCAATTATGACCTCCCCCATCTCAGGTGGAGCAGGCGACTCAAGGCTTGAGCTGACAGTGGTCTGGGCTCTGTGATAGTGTTTACTCTGAACCTCTTGGGTTCTGCAGCTCTCTAGATTCCTTGTTCCCTCTTTTGTGCTGTGCTTGGATTCTTGACCCTGCTTTGTTTTGACCCCATCTCCCAGATATTCCCTTGTACTTCTGAACTGCGATTCCCTTAGACATAAACCTTGCTTGCTTGTCTTAACGCGGCCTTTTAAATTTACCTTTAATGCTTTTATTTCAGGTCACCTGACTCTCAACTCTGCCTGCTACTACTAACTTGTGCAACGAGTTCTACGTAAAGTTAAATGTTTCAAAAACAAAGGAACCGGTTATTGATTTTAGGAAAAAATACCACAGCCCCTCAACCCACTATAATTGATGGTCAGCCTGTTGAAATTGTCGATGACTATAAGTACTTGGGACTGGTCATTGACAAAAACCTAAAATAGGACAATTGTTGTGACACGATCTATAAAAAAGTCAACAGAGACTCTTCTTTCTTAGGAAACTCAGCTACTTTAAGGTAGATAAAACTATTCTTGCACCTTTCTACAAATCATTCATTGGAAGTGTCTTAACACACTGCTTCACTTGTTGGTTTGGCAACATAACCACCGGTAATTGTAATAGGCTGGGTAAATTAGTGAAAATAAATGGCAAAATAATCGGGAATAATCAAATCAATTTAAGTTTACAAACAGAGGGTGACTAAGAAAGGCAAAAGCATCAGGGAGTGTGTGTCTCACACCCTCCATTGCGAATTCACACTTCTCCCATCTGAGAGACACCTCTGTGCCCCCAGGTGTAAAACCAACAGACTCGGGGAAATCTTTCATTCCCACTGCAATTACGCTCTTAAACAATGCGAAGTACAGTAACTACAGTACCTTGTCTCTTATTCCTTATCTCCTGTAACACTACTGTATTCTCTTCCCTTTTGATGATGTTTATTTGTCATTGTGTTGTGTTTGACTGTGCCATAAAACAAATTTCCCCTAGGGCACTATAAAGCTTGAATTGATTTGCTACAACCATAAATCTAGACTGTGTTTTGCCTGTTTGCTACAGTCGCCTGTTGCTTGCCTGTTCTCCCAGGTTTCCCCCCCCTGCTCTTGGATCCAATGCTCGACACCCGGCTTACGGCTTCACTCCAGCCATCATCACAGCGGTCCTTACAGATACCCAGTCTCCTGGTGGAGGAGAATGCACTTGGTACTCACGTAATGCCCCATCATGCAGGATGGCCGAGATGCTGCAGAGGAGTTTGGTGCACATTTCTGCCAGCATGGGCTTGGGCACCATCATGAAGGAGTCCAGGCACATGTAGTGCTCCATCTCTTCCCTGTGGTGAACTGACACTGGGTCGTTCCCATTGAAACCTGGCAGCTCAGTGTACTTTGGAATCAGAACCAACTGGTGAAAACAGCAGGAGAATGAAATAAGCCACTCAGCATGACTTTGCTTTTGGGGATTTCTTCCATTAGTGCTTGACCTGATAACATCTAATAAGCTAATTCTATATGATTCTATATTCGGGCACAATCACAAGGTGTCTACTGTATGGGAAGCTATAAGCCAATGTAATGAACATGTAATGCTCACCTATTAAATGGAATAAAAATACTATGATAATAATGAAATATGCTATAATAATTAATTTAATAATAATTAAAAACAATTTTGGCCATTTAGGTGACGGAATTAAAGCATATATTTTTATGCTTTTTTAAGAAGCCTAGCCGCACGAAAATTGTTTTACTAAACATTACCGGCAGAGGGCACTGTTTCCCTCTTGAATCATTTTGTTCTGCGAATTCTTTATTAAGTTTATTTTGAGAAATATTTAAAGTATGCAACCTATATCTCTCTGATGTATTTATTAGGCTAACAAGAATATTTAGGGAAATGTAAATGCAGCAATATTCCATCATGAAGGAATATCAGAGGCAACGTGGGTTACTTGGATGTTTTGTGAAAGAACGTCCACTAATTTACAGAAGTGATACTTTAAACTTTAAGGCAGTACAATCCAGGTGCATATAATGCTGTCTACTATCCACATAATTGTCCTCAAAGAATTAAGTGAACAAAATGGGTATGACACCTTTCTATCATCTCAAACAGGCCTATGTACTTATCTAGCAAGAGACTTTCAGAAAGTGCAAATACGACCAAGGACACATCCAGGGTTCACTGACAATATCAGATATAAACACTAAAATCAATGCTAATAAATAAAACCAACTACACCATCGTTATTTTTATAGTGGAAACTGTTGACTTACAGAGTCCACCAGTATGAAAGCTGTCAGATGTCTCTGGGAGGCTCTGTGACGCTGGAAGCGGATTGCTACAACATAGCGGTTGTTTGACTCAAAGCAAAACGGTCTGGGCATCTTGACGTATCTGTAAAATATGGAACCTTTACTGGGCAAACATTTAGAACTCATTTTGGGATCTATCATTCGGTGTGATTCACTGCAAGGACAGAAGCAGTAACAGGATCAGATTATTGTGGTTGCAGTCGATATGTCAAATTTACGTTTTGGTGAAGGGACACATCGGTTCAAAAGAATAAATGATGAGGATCAACCAAGAGCTTTTTGTTGGCAATTATGGGAAGAATTAATTAAGGTCTACACAGTGTGGATTTTCATGGTTTATTTTTCCATCCCATTGCTGCAGGTTTTTCAGAGCATACACTAAGTCCTGTCGTATAGCCTGCTATCCCAGTAGTGGGCATTCTGGGTGTTTCAGTTTTACTTTGACAAGATCAGATTTGACAACACTCTCAATCCCCCCTGCCACAAAAGACAGTGTGGCTGTGGGACTGTTAAAGCCCCTAATTCAGGGACTAGTGGGTTGAAGTCAGGCAAAAAAAAAAGGACAGGAGTTTCCATTCTCTCCCTGGGAGAGACTCTGGGATCTGCCCTGCCTTTTCAGTGACACAAGCTTCACAAAGCTCACACTCGCTCAAGCGCTCGCGGACAATGTGCGACAATTGAAGCACACCGACTACACAAGTACACACAGACCCTGCCAGCCTTTATTTTTTGTGACAGACTCTTAACTCAGGCCCACCCTATCCCTATCCCCACCCTTAAATGAAATCTAAGATTTTTTTTTTACTTCCTTTAATATTCCTTCCCTTATAATAAATAATTTTCTAATTGCTCTTCTTCAATCATCATTTAGAATGTAGATATTTAAATCATATTGCAATGCAGACAAGGCACCAGATCTGAAAGAGATTTCAAGTTCTTATTAGAATTTTTAATGCTAGAAAAGAATGCCCGTATCATTCTTTTTTTTTCCTTTTAGTATGCTTCTTTCCATTTTCTAGGCACCTGATTAGTCTGAGGGAAATAAATGTAAATTAAGTTGATTGAAATCCAAACCCTAGTGTATCAGCTCAAGGCTCTGATACTTTGCTAGATATGTTTATGTTGGAATGAAGCCCCTATCACCAATGTTGACATGTCTAGGTTTAATCTTGGCACCAGAGTGCAGCTCACAGACAGTTACCCCTCGATAAAAAGGCAGACAGTGTTCAAGATTATCCCACACAGGAGGGGAGTGGGGGCCGTCTAGCCCAGAGTTAGAACCTTGATGCACTTCAACATCCATCCCAGAGGTCTGGTGCCAGGACAAGGGACTACAAAGGTTAGTGCAATACCACAGCAGGATTCATATTCAACGGTCCTCATCCCAGTCTGTTATGAGACATCTCAATCTTATGCTGACCACTTTGAACATGGCTATCCAAAAAATAGTCCGCTCAGAATTTATCTGGAGTTTGTTTTCGTTTTCCCACAAAAGAGCACTTTTGTTTTCTACTGTTACTTGTGATTTACACAGAAACAATAAGGTATTCCAATGCAGTAAATGTTCCAGGACGTCATGTTAACCTTCAACAGAGCACATAATAATAGGAAAACTAATGGCGTAGATTTGATTCATTCTCTGTGTCTAGCAAATTAAGTATAAAAACTCTTGAATGAAGAAATGCATCTACTGCAGGAGTTGCCCTCTAAAGTAGTACTACATGTTACAACAGAGGCTATCACTTTGTTCTGCAAATGCCCTGAATACATTCAGTACCTTGTTTGATGAGGGAGTGTCACATGATACATTTGTTCAGAAGAAAGCACATTTCCACAGCGGGAACTTGTGGGTAACAAGACAGATGAGATGCTCACTATGGCTTCCCAATCTTCTGTTGACTGGAAGAAAGGGAAATGGAGAAATGGAGAAAAACTTAAAACACAGATGTACTGGAAACACACACTTTAATGCCAAGTTACTTCGTCTTCCTATACATTTGTAACAAATAAAGGTACATTATTTTGTGTTGAACCATCCAACCAGAGCAGTTCAAGAACTATCATACCCCCATACAAATAATGTAAGGTTGGTAAAGGTGTGAAGCTCTAAATTTGACATGTACTGTATGGTCACAGGCCAAGGAAGGACATCCTTGAAGGGAATATTCTCCAAACTGTGCCATTTCACACTAGTTCAATTTGCACAATAATAATAGCTTTGTGAGACAGATTACAAAACAATAAAGCAATAAAGACCTGGGAATACCAAAATTATAAGATAAATACAGAAAGATTGAGTACCAACAATGTATGATGCAAAAAACTTCTTTGTAGTTACTGTTTGTAAAAAAAGATTAAGCTATCACACATTCTGCTAAAGCTTTGCCCATTCAGCTCTCATTTATTGAGCGTATGGTAGAGGATACTGGAGTGCCTTCTTTAAGCACCATCTTTAAATTAGACTTTAAATTTACACTTACCTCTGGCTCATATCGTATCATGATATCATACTCCATCGCGAAAGGGATGTTGCTGATTTGGAACACTAGGCCCGCTCCATCCTTTACCCTCGCAAAGCCGGGGCCTGTCCACGTGACCATGTGTCCGGGAGATCTTTCCCTGTGCACGATCTTCACATCGGGCTGACAGTGACAAAAAATTTGCTAAAACATCCAAATACCCCCTCATTTAACTGGGTTTTGGTTTTAACCTACTGTAGAAGCCTATCCAGAGGGCCAACCCCGAAAAAATCTTCCCCTATATTCTTAGTTTTGACGTTAATATGGGCATTTTTTTGACAACAGTGGAAACTATCATCTGGAATGAAGGTAAGCGGACATCCTGCTATTTACACTCTGCTTTGTCTGCTGGGTTATTTCACACTTCATCTCATGTGAGAGATAAACTGTGGAATGTATTTACATTGCAAATTACGATCACTACTACCTTTTTGTCAGCAATGAAGTGATATACTGTCAATCAATTTAAAATAAAATGTGCTGCTATCACCCCCCAAACAAATTGCTCTTTTCCTCAGTAATACATGTGCTGTGGTTAAACTGCAAAACTAAAAAAGGAAAACATACTTCTCTGATCCTATCATATACAGTATTACAGATTTATTTCATCTGTTGGGAAAGCTATCCTGACTGTTTTAAATGCAGCAGAATTTGATAATACCAGTTTAAATACAAAAATCAGAACTAAATTCAAGAGTGTGATTTGCCCGTGTATGGAGCAAATCCATACAGTCATGCTTTTAAAAGAAAAAGCTCTACAAATTCTGCGCAAGTCTTATATCAGCAGAGACCTACTGTATGTGCTTACCAAGTTTACCATGAATGCTTAGGAATTTAGTTTTAGGCCTCATGATTAGATAACTACTCCAGTCCTCACTATTACAGCTTATTTGTGTTGATGTTCTTGTTGGCAGCCCAGAGGCTAAGAAAGATTCCTGATTAACATTAATTAATTAGTTAATGGCTTCTGAGCTGGCTGACCGTGTATACTGTAGTCATTCATTCTGTTAGGGAAGATTGTATCTTATACAATGCCAAAACCAAACACTTTTATAAAAATAAAATGGGAAATGCATCCTTTAACTGTTGGTGCTCCCACAAAAAAATACAATTTGTTTTTTACTTCACGTATAAACTGACCTGTCCAAATTCTGCGGTTCACTTCTGATATGATATAACCAATGAGACAAAAAAGTGGCTGATGCCTCAGTTCAGGGGAAACTTTTTTTCTATGGGGGTCAGGTAACCATGCTTTGCAACTGCTTTAGTTCTGACACTACAGTACGGAGAGCGGATCAACCTGCCGCAGTTTTCTCAAGGGAGCCTGTTACCGTCTGCTGCAACTGCCGGATCCTCCTCAGTGCTGCCCTCTGCTGCTGGGCGTTGGCGATTCTCCGATGGCGGCGGTGCCTCCTGAGTTGGTTGTTCAAGTGCTCCACACAGTCAGTCTCAGCTTTTGGTCTGGGCTTTCCCTAGAGAGAGAGAGAGACAACACGAAGACACTTACTGAAGATCACAGTGTAAGTGTGCGCTTTTAAAAGCAGGCTGTTCTTTTCATCTTCTGCGCTTTTTTTCAAATGCTAATATCATATTACAGTAGCTTATTCACTACAGCTGCTAAAAGCAGATCCCTCCATACCTCGAAACCCAATGCTAAAAAACTGACCGAAAGCCCTTAAACAAGGTCAATTGATGATGGTTCATCATTATATTGATTCTGAGAGGAAGGAGTGTTGTTCTCTCTCGTTAATACTGCTTCATAAAAGGACTCAGCAAGGGTCTTAACTGGTGGAGGGGAACAATGACAAAGAAAGAGAGAGACAGCAGCATGGCAAGAGAAACAGAAAGGCAACATGGGTTCTTTCACTGAAAAGACAGAGTTAAGACCTCCGGTATGGGCTGAATACACATTTACCAAACTATTACCCCCTGTATATGTAGGCATATTTAGGATTTTATTCATTGCTGGTTTGTTTCCAATCGCTACAGATGAGCAATGCTATGTGTTCTCTCCCTCTTACGAGCCTAATGTATCTAACTCTCTAATACAGCAGATAACTGTGAGCAGCTTGGATTACCACCTGAGTTTCCAAACACTTGACACTGCTGTCATTCTCCTCTGTGATTCGAATTGGACTTTCAGGTCAATGCAATGCCATTGTGGAACCTGCGTGGATCACCTCGCTCAAGAAAGTAGATTTCTAGTGGAGAGAGGGAGGAGACCAAGCAATATGATGCTTCACTAGCTGCTAATAGATATCCTGTTGTGGCGACACCCCTGCCCAGCTCTGTGTTCTGATGCAGAGAGGAACTGCAGAAGGGGCAGGTCACTGAAAAAGAACTTGGACGAGCAGGGCATCCTTGCTCATTCTCAACAGGCCACGGCTTGTGATCTTTAACTGGCAATGCATTAAAGAGAATGTGCCCACAGTGGTCTTGGATCTATTCAGTATACCTTTGCTCCGATCAGAGTTAAAGCAGCCATGTGACATTTGCAAGAATATTGCGTAAATAAAAAACTTGAAGGTATTGAAATCTCAGTGAGGGTACCATCACTAAAACCTGAAAGCTTTAGACCCAAGACCCAAGTACTGGGACAAACTACTTACCAAAATCATCTTAAAAACTACCTTATAAACGATCAGGTGGTTTGAAAAAGTGTAAAACAGGGCTTTAATATGTGATTCAGGTGCCTATAGTATAGTGATGTATATCACTATATACTGTATATAAAATGATATAGACCTTTTTATAGTTCCTGTATATACAGTATATCTGTACAGTATATATTGTAGGTATAGTGATGTAGTTGAGTGATACTACTGCCACAGACTGGAGGCAGCATCATGCATACTAAAAAGTGCTGCCAAAGCAGCTGGGACATGCAGTTAACACTGCAGTATGGAGGCCTCTATTAATTCTCTTTGACAGTTTAGCCTTTACGTATTTCTTAGATCTTTTTCTGGGTCACTTCAAACTAAGCATTATGTCATGATTGTATGGTTAGTGCTGTATCTGCTATGTAAGCATTTTGGGCCTCAGACAATGTGCCAACTAACACCTCCGGGCATTCTGCCCTCTGGCCTTGATTTACCAGGGCTGACGGAGGACCGCTTATATAATAACTCCATTGTGTTTTTAAGAAAGTAAAGTTTGCTTTGTATTATGTCTAATGTGTTATTTCAGTTCATACACTACAAAACTCCTGTCAGAAAAAAAAGACAAACCTTTATTTTTAGAATGAAAGTACTTTCTATGCCACTTAATGTTTTAAAAAACCATGTCAGATCATCTACATTATGTCAAGGGCTGTTTAGCATTTGAAGAGTGGTATGTTAAAAAAAAACATCCATTCGTAATCTGAAAATATTCCTAAAGCTACTCTTTTATAAATGGTTGCAATAGTAGCATTCTAGGATTATAATGATAATATTAATTATCTATCATTTACTGCCTGCAATTTAACACCACATATACAACATAAAAAGGAATGAGATAGTCTTATAAAGGGAATCGAGTATTTATCACTAGACACATTTTAAATATTTTAAAATACAGTTACTCCATTATACTAACAGCATAAATTCAAACAAATACTCCCCCAAATCTGTCAGTTTTATACATTGACAAAAAATAATTTAAAAATACACCTTCATAAGAAACGTGACATAATTTCAAGGTACAGTAAAACCTTGCTTTAATGGACTTCAGATTTCACAGACAATATCTAGTTAAGGTGGGTTTTGTCGGCAGAAGGACTATTACTTGTTGCCTCTCCGTTTATGAGTGTGATTTATCATCTTGCATCCATATGGATTTACTGTACCATGACAAGTATTGTTTATTATGATGTCGTGCTCTAAAAGTGTAAAGAAGTGAACAACCATGGCCTTAAACTTTGCTGAGAGAAAAAGTAAGAGTTAATCGATAAATTGCAGTCTGGAGTGTCCATGGCTGGTGCTTGTGAGGCCAAAAAGCAAGCAGTTTCAGGTTCTTTCAAGGTAATGAATAGGTTGCTGCAGTATAAACTGAAATATGATGGAGAAGCCACAACCAAAAGGTTGTTTGTGCAAGAGAACACGGTAATGGGTCACGACACATCACTCAGTGAAGCTTTTTTAAAGTGGTAGGTACAGTTGGTTGTACAATACTGGGTCAGAAGGAGGTAATGACTAACCTGGCAAGCAACAGGAACAAGGTGGGGTGCAACCTGGGACATCAGTCCATCCCAGAGCATTCACAGACACAAACATGCACACTCATACCAAGACTGATTTGCCCAGAAGCCAATTAACCTACCAGTACAGTATGTCTTTGGACTGTGGGAGGAAGCCAGTGCACCCTGAGGAAACCCATGCAAACATGGAGAGAAAATACAAACTCAACACAGACAGCACCCCTAGGTCCAGAGGTGAACCCAGGTCCCCACTGCACCACCGTGCCGCCCATTGAATTTCAAAGGCAGTGATGGATTTAGTGATTTTGTGAATGTCACGGTACAGTGAATTTTTATTCACCAATGGTGAAGCTTTGAGTGCACCCACTGAAGAGACACAACCGCTCCATAAGAAACTGAATCATATTACACCAATTGTATCATGCCGACAAGCTGGGCTGTCGTCAAAACAGTGTATTGTTTTATAATGCAGTGTAATACACAACAGTATATTATTTGTATAAACATATTCATTAAGCATATATACAGTATACATGAAAAGGAAAGAGACGAAACACAACATTTCAGCTGTCAGGTCACTTGCAGAAGGCTCCACAACTGAAATATGTTTCTTTTCTTCTTTTTCAGCATGGAATAAACCTTTACTTGTTTTTTTGTAGCTTGCACATGCTGAGGCAGCTACCTTTTTGAACTTATACAGTATATATAATTGCTTTCTCATGAGTGTTTTTTGTGCTCGAAATATCTCATTGGTAGAGATATTCATCTCATCTCATTTCGTCTATCAAAATTAAATAAACCATCTTTATGGAAAATATCACACAGCAATGTTTAATTTTAAATTAATTTTATGATGTTATGTAATTGTTTTAATTGATTTTCTGACACATTCACTAACTTCAAATCAGTAACCTAAAGCCACTGAACGCATTTTGAATTTCAGGTGTGTTCAGGTAAAAGGTTTTCTGTTGTTCCCCTTTACTCAGGCCTCAAAAAGAATTGTAAGACTTCAACTGCAAACTGCACTGATCTATCAGGCTGTTATTAGGAATACCTGCAGCTCCGTGTTTGAAGGCCTCCTTTATCAACAAGAAATGTCATATCGGCAAATACTTTTTTGTTTAGGCTTGTACACATAACACAAAGATTCGAAAGACAAATGCGAGCATTGTTGCGGCCTGGATTATGCAGTGGTTTGCTTGATCCCACCAGTGATAGGATTGCAATATATGTGAATGGATCTGTATAAACGGAGCTGGCCGTGTTTGTGTATATCATGGTGGAATGCATAAGGATATGGGCACAGGCCCACACAGAGCACCAATCGCTGCCGATGCACCGGATACTATTCACTCATGCAGACACAACCTGCTCAAATATCATATTTCTCGGCTCTCATCACTTCATTAACCCTTATCTTACAGCAGCGCTCCTTTCATTTTATCTGGCACACTGAAACTCAACAGTAATCCCCAAGAGCATAACTATAATTTCAGACAGACATAAAAAGCACAGTGCAGAGCCTTTTCTCCATTGCAAGAAAATACATACGCAGTACAGAAAGAGAATGACAGTGTCTCAAGGTACTTACAGGAAGCTTGGAATCATCAGGAGAGTGTGGAACAGCGTCCTCTGCTTCGTAGGTATAAAAATCCAGAGGGGCGCAGAAATAGCCTGGCTGGACATCCGCACACTGTCGGCCAATGATGTGTGGGCGACAGTCACACTGTCCATTCTCCATCAGGCACCTGATGTCCGAACACACAGGAAAGATAAACAGGTAGATGTTCGTCAAGGACAACACAGCTTGCTTATCTTTTCCCAGCAGGGTCAAGAGGAGGTCCAGTGACTGCTACACTGTACTCTCAGCTGTTCAAACTCAGGAAAACGACTTCTACGAAGCACCTGTTGAGCTTTAGTTTCTGTTTTCAATGACGTTAGCTTACAGACCTCCTTTTAAGAGACTATTTTTTTCAAAGCTGTATTAACCTACGGTGTAGGTTTCATCCGAGAAGCCAAATTCAATCAGTAGTTATAATCATCATGACAAATTGACTTTTACCACGGGATATTGTTTTCTAACAATGCA